>NC_068999.1:1362511-1363328 GCF_001194135.2 Octopus bimaculoides
ATATATATACATATATGTATGTATGTATGTATATAGAGACAGGGAGAAAGAGAGAGGGAGAGAGAGATTAGATTGTTACTCAAATGAATAATTTTAATAAGTTAGGAAATTATGGCTATTTCGCATTGCCTTGTTGTCGCAAGGGCGTAACTCTTTAAGCTGCCATTAAAGAGATGAGTGATGGTATTCCGTAATATGCATTGAGTTAAAAGTAGCTAATATGAGAGATTATATATTGGTGAATATATTGAAAACTGGAAAACGAAAGATATTAATAGTATTTCAAATATTTCGCTGCACATTTTGCTTATTATATTTACGGTTTTTGTATTGTCTTTGTAGAATGTTGTTATGACAGCAACGCTTTTTGATTGTCGCATCTTGAAACATGTTCTTCACCTTAATAGTTACACTTAATAATATAATAATTGTATAACTGATCATGGTTTTACGTATATGAATGAAACAACTGCAGCACAAACGAAACGACGGTTTTAAACTATGATTGGGATCATTTGTTATATTCTGATTGTATACCCACGTGTGTTGGGAGGGGTGTAAGTGTGTGTGCGTGCGTATGTATGTGTGTGTCATGGCGTGCAATCGATACAAAGGGAGAACTTGCTATGAAGAGTGAAAAATCCAAAGTTTTGGAAAGTGTCTTTTCCCATGGCAAATTAGAAGAGGGAAAATTAATATGAAAGGCTGATGAATTTTACATCGTCATTCCACACATCCTCGTTACCTGCATGCATACATCATACATAGCTACATGCACACACACACACACACACACACACACACACACACACACACA
>NC_068999.1:1363338-1365838 GCF_001194135.2 Octopus bimaculoides
ACACACACACACACACACACACACACACACACATCGACATTAATTCTGAACTCTTATTGGAATCACGGAGCTTCCATTTAAAATGGATAGATACTAATCAGTACGAATGCTATTATTGCAAGGAAAACTTACCTCGCTAATCACAGAATCTCTGCTTTTTTTTAATAACATTCGATCTTTGCATTTTCATTTTGATTTAAATCTAAGTGAAATTCCATAAAAATGATAAAATATTTTCAAAATATTCTAAAATGATGTTAATAGAAACATCAAAGGTGGAGATATTATGGCGATCGGTGCATACGACAACTGTACAGCATGATTGATATTAGTGTTCGTCAATATGTGTGTTGCTTGGATGATAACATCAGAGGTTTGCCACGAAAAATAAAACATGGTCGCTAACTAATAAGATCTAACAAAATTTCAAATGTTGATCCACACCCAACAGTCGTGACTTAGGAAAATGCGTATTCTAGTTCTTCACACAATTCTAATATTTAACACGTTAACCGTGACTTTATAGATGAATATTGCATTATTTACCATTGTGTCTTTCACTATAGATTGATGGTAAATTAAATTCTTTCTACTTTATTTAATCTGAAAATTTCTTCTTTTCTTTTTTCAATTTGGTGGCGACGGTGCAGAGAATAATAACTCTCATAACACACATGTATTATTTTTTTTGTGTGATTGTTATTGACATGGTTGATCTTCTTCTTCTTCTTCTTCTTCTTCTTCTTCTTCTTCTTCTTCTTCTTCTTCTTCTTCTTCTTCTTCTTCTTCTTCTTCTTCTTCTTCTTCTTCCCCTCCTCCTCCTCTATCTCCTCCTCCTTCTTCTCCTCCATCTCCTCCCCACCTCCTCCTCCTTCTTCTACTTCTTCTTCTTCTTCTTCTTCTTCTTCTTCTTCTTCTTCTTCTTTTTCTTCTTCTTCTTTTTATTATTATTATTATTATTATTATTATTATTATTCTCATCATCATCATCTTCGTCATCAACATCATCATCATCACCATCATCATCATCACCACCATCATCATCATCATTATTATTATTACTATTATTATTGTTGTTATTATCATCATTACGATGAAAAGGGAAATATTCGTCATTTTGGATATGAAGTCTTTGTGATTAAACGTGACACAGCTATAATGGAGTTATGACAATAAATATCTTGTACACCAACTATTTCAACTGCGTGAAAAACATATTTATTTTCTTTTAGTTTTCCTTATTTCTTTCACCTCTCAGGATGTTTGAATACCTGAAGTAATAAAATAACAAACAGAATTCCTAAATTTAGTTCTCTCCTTTTGCCAAGTTCAAACCCAATAGCGGCACAGTTGGACTGCTAGACTTTCAAGCCGATGGTTAAAACTGAACGCTACTCACATCAACTGAGATCAAATAAATATAGTAAATAAATGGTTACGCCTGTCACAAACACGTTAAGCATAGAAAGTCTCTCATTTTTACACAATATTATTGCAAAAATTTTGTTCCATAAGAAAATCCTAACAATGAAGCCATCTTCAGAAGCAAGGTAACGAAATCTCTTATCTTCAGTGTAAATATGGCCGAATGTCAGATGATTATAAATGAAGATATTGCCGGGTAGGGATTATACTAAAGCTTATCAGTTAGTCGTAAGACGAACTATCACAAAATGTTGAAAAGAGCTATTATAAGATGGTGTGTGATTTCACAGCTTATCTTATTATTTTGGTGTTGAAATGGTTTGGTAAGTCACTAGAGCTGAAATCGTCGGTTTTATTGAAGCAATTTTATAAATGGCTATATCAGGAGCGTAATTTAGAATACTTATATGCTGTTACATTTATTTTTGGTTTATCTTGTAATAGCATTTATGTGTTATGAAACTTCAGTTTTCCTCACACACATACGATCCGGCTAAGGATATCTCTGTTTCGATAATAGTGGTGGTGGTGGCGGCGGCTTCGGCGAGCCTAATACAGTAGATGAATCTTTATGAAAGTAATAGAAAAAAAAAACGACCAACGAGTACCTAAATTATCCCTGTGTGTATATAACAGCACCGGCAAGGTTACTATAACCATACTGAGGTAAACTTTTCTGTAGTGTTCAACTTAGTCAAAATGGCCAATGATTACATCTTACATATTTCTCCTACATGTACAATTTTGTAACTCCTATTTGCAAATGCAA
Organism: Octopus bimaculoides; assembly: GCF_001194135.2. Taxonomy (NCBI): domain Eukaryota; kingdom Metazoa; phylum Mollusca; class Cephalopoda; order Octopoda; family Octopodidae; genus Octopus; species Octopus bimaculoides. The sequence goes on from NC_068999.1 coordinate 1,365,533, forward strand.
CGCATGTAATGGTAAGAAAATAACACCAAAAATTCTTTCCCAATCTTTTATATATGCATCAACACAAACATATGACATATCTCCATGTTTGTTAGTCATTTCTCTCAGGGTGTGATTTGGAAGAGAACTCGTCGATACGTCTGCCATGTTGCATTTCTTTATTGCGTCTCCATTTCCTGTTTCAATGACGGCAGTCGTAAGATTTTCTGGTGTTGCTTTGTTGCACCAAAGAGGAGTCATCCAATGAAATCATCATCACAGATATTCTATTCATGGTAAACTTTATATGAAGAATATATATGTGTG
>NC_068999.1:1368938-1373913 GCF_001194135.2 Octopus bimaculoides
GAAGAAAAGAAGAAGAAAAAGAAGAAGAAGAAGAAGAAGAAGAAGAAAAAGAAGAAGAAGAAGAAGAAGATGAAGAAGAAGAAGAAGAAGAAGAAGAAGAAGAAGAAGAATACTGTAGGTGGTGGCTGTCTTGCCTTCTCATCTTAAATGGGTTACAGCAAATATTCTGCTCAATACCACAGATATGCTTGTCAGTTGTTTGACCTTAACCAGTTGAGCATGTCCCTCGGTGGCTGACGATATGTGCATCTGAGCAAAAGTAGTGAAGGGAGCATCATAGTCATGCGTAGAGAGTAATTATTTGGAGTTTGGAGACAGCTTCCTTAATACAGACTGTAAGACACTTCAGCAAAGATACAGGCCTTTTAATTTGGCATAGATAAGTGTACAATATTAGTCATGAGAAGGGGAAAGGTAGTCAAGAGCGAAGGCACCTAATTACCAGATGGTCAGACATTAAAATCATTGAAAGAAGGAGAGAGTTATAAGTATCTAGAAGTATTATAATCTGACAGAGTACTAACTATATTTATTATTATTATTGTTCAGTAGTTTTAGTTTTATAACGTGCTTTCACTTCACTACCGAGAGCAGCTCTGTGCGCCTTGGGTATGTGCTGTGGTTTGCTGTGGTGCTCTTATGTTTACTGTATTGAAAGTGTTTTGCGTAGAATGTGTGCAGTACCCAGTAGTGCAATTTTCTGTATGTTATATATATTTGTAAGTCCTGGCGTTTTTGTTATGTATTTGTCTGAATATTTTTTTATTATACCTAAGGCACCTACTATGATAGGAATTGTTTCTGTTTTTAGATTCCACATTCGAGTTATCTCTATTTCCAGGTCTTATTATTATTATTATTATTATTATTATTATTATTATTATTATTATTATTATTATTTATTACATGGCATGACCACAAAATACAAGGATCGCCTATGGCGGATCTTGGCTTTCGACCATGGGAGCAGTATTTCTTTAGACTTTGCTTGGAGATCCTGGCGATGTTATTTTCTAAGCAGTTTTGCACAAAGTAAAATGTCAAATGTAAATTTCTATCACAACTACATTAACGTTATGCATCCTCAGCTGGAAGCAAACCAGTCGGAGAGTGTTTCACTTTAAAGCAGAATGGTAGAAATCGTTATTCAACTATAGCTGCAGGGATAAATTATAGAAGGTAGCCTCAACGTAGCAAAATGATTATTATGCAATGTTACCTTAGGAAAGTCTGTGAAAATAAGATATCGAAAAATATTGCATAAAATATGGATAAAGAACGATGTTTTCTTTTTCTCAGGATAGAGTCTTCTAGATGGAAAAAATTAAATCATGAATTGATAAATCTATCCCAGATCGTCAAAAAAGAGATAAAGGAGAGGTATAGCTTCGTAGCGAAGGAAACTGAAGAAGAGGACAAGATTAGAAATTTCACTGGACCTTGAGAGATAAAGAAATTGAAGTTTAACAGAAAACAAGTTTCACTTCACGGAGAGGAAAGCTATTACAGTGGAAGGCCGGAACTAATTTCAACGTTTACACAGGACACAAATTATGGAAAGAAGGCACCAAGTGAAGGCTCTGTTGTTATAGCAACGCTTAATGTTAAAAGTCATCTAGAAGTATATCAACTAAAAAGTACAAAACTCGGAGTAGAAACGGACTCCAGTTGAATTGGCTCTATAAAAAACCTTGGATGTTCAAATGCAATAACTGAAAAGAAGACGGTAAGGGAAAGCTAGAGGGATGGTCTCTGCCATTCGTTGTGTAGGAGACACAGTGAATAAGATAAAAATTAAAGCAATAACAGATAGAAAATAAAATAGACACCAAGAAAAGCTGTGTATCTACAGAACAGGCTCATTAGAAACCGTCAAAAGAAATTTTACCAAACACTGATCAACGAGAATAAACATCAAGGGAACAAATTGACAGATGCTGAAGCAATAAGGAGCTTTTTGAGAAATGGGTCCAACATAACAGGAAGCGGACTTGTTGCAGACGTTTAAAAGCGAAGTACAAAATAAATCAAGAAAAGGAATATATTACCAAAAAGAAATTATGCAGATACTGAATGCGAAATTTAAGAAAAACAGGAAAGCCATAGTATTCAGTGGGGTTCCTGTGTACAACCCTTTCTTACTCATCGTATAGAAAATGGAACACCAACATGGATGGCAAATGGGAACAAATTGTTGATATAGAATGACAAAGGAATGTCAGAGGAAGTCAGGAATTACAGGCCTGTTACATGCTTATTATTTCTTTGGAAATTATTAATTTTTAAATTGTCAAATCATTAAATACATTTCATCTTCCTAATAGTAGATGAATTGTATAGATCTCTAGAGGAGAATCTATTAGCTGAGAAGAAAAAAGAGATGCAGAAAGAAGTGATTTCCCCAAACTGATCTGTTGCACATTGTGAGAATATTATTAAGTGAGGGACGAATAAGAAAGCTGTTGATTGGATAGACTAAAAGAAAGCCTCAAATGAAACTCCTTCCTCTTCTCTTTTGAAGGAGCTGAGAACATTCGGCGTCGATGACAAGATTAACAAGATTTATTTAGAAATGATCAAAGGAAATCGAATCACCGACATCTAATGAGGGTTACAGGAGGATAGGTTGAGGGAAATAAGCGAGAGAGAGAGCAAGTCACAAAAGCCACTTAAAACGAAGCTAGATGACGCGAACTACATCAATGTAATGGATACAATGACTATGCCTGTGTTAAGATATTCTGAACATATTTTGAAGTAGACAAATAAACGAAATAAACGAACATGGACGTTCCTCACATTAAGTAACGCACACCACTCTACAAGTAATATCCACAAGCGCTACTTACTATGAAGAAGGCAAGCGTTTATTAAAAGGTGAAGACACCATCAGCACTGCGAGTTCGGGTTTGGAAAATTATGTTGTCAATAGTGAAGAATGAATAGTATGGGCGACCTGAAATAGAGAAGTTACTGAGAAATAACAAGGAAGATGGTCAGGAAAAGAATAGGAATGAAATGACCATTTTCATGTGAGAAACTGAGAATGTTGGAAAGGAAGAGCAATGAGTGTAGGTCACTGAAGGAAACCTAAAATGAGGGTTTCGCTGATTATAGCCGCTCACGGACATGCCTTTAAAAAAACAGTTTTAGAGATTCAACACAAAAGATAGTAACATTGCATCTCCCTGGGTTTAGTAATTTTATTGATACCGAAATGATGAAGGGCAAAGAGGATATGAGTGGAATTTGAACTCAGATTGGGGGACGTCGGCACAAATACGGTGGAGGCATTCTCTTCGGCGCTCAAACAAACTCGACACTAACATTTGAAAAACGTAATTTCAAATATCTTACAATCTCCTCACAAACACAATATCATCAAACGTGTAATATTCTCTCGGTAAACATTTCATCATGTATAGACTAGTCTGGCATAATCCTCACTTGCACTAAAATAAAATTTAAAAAAAGCGTCTGCTATGACTAAAGTCGGAGAAACTCTAACAGCTGTCAATGTAAATCATGAGTGCACATATGACCTCATATTTATAGTAATCTCGTAAGAGCAGTCTAAAATCTCGTCATGTCTCTTTGTCAGAGAAAACAGACTTAGAACGATAAAAAAAAAATAATGTTACTTTGGCAGACGCCAAAAATCAATAAAGAGAGAAGTTGTTGTTCGGGTGAAATTATTAACGAATTATGAACTGTTTATCATGAAGTTGTGTGAGAAACGAAACGAAAAGGAATAACAAAAAATATATAATAATCAGTCATACAGTCAGCTTTAGCACATTGACCAGTTTTAGAAAACAAAATAAGTCTTTGATATCTTTTATCTGCACAGATGCAGCGACGAAACAGCTGATATGATAGTCGTGTAAACAGAGGTTAGCAATGATCAACCACATTTATGTCCGAAGGCAGTCTACCGTAGACGTCTCCCTACCTCATACTGTTATATTACATCACTAAACACGTCATCTAATATAGTGTTTGTTTCTTCTAAGACGGTAGGAGGCAATTTAACAGAGATGCGACTACCAAATTTTCGGTCATATGATAACGTCGTGTGATTCTAATAAGGAAAATTTCTCTGAGAAGAGGTGTTCATATTCATATTTCTGCAGATAAATGGTCCAAATGGTAGATTAGAAAATCGTAAACCGCATAAAATTGAATCCAAAGTACCTGATAGTCAACAATTTTTTAACACAATGATAATGTGTATGCTTTTTCCGCTGACCTTCTCAAAATGGTACTTGTAACTCACACAAGTATAAGAAATAATGTTTTGGATAATAGAATGAAAGATTCAGTACAGTTGCAAATGAACATATGGCTATTATATTTTATATGAATGCTACTAGTTGTGCATTTATCAACAAAGGGTTAATAGTACCGCTCAACATTTATAATATATATTGTCATGTCTTGATGTCAGATTTCCTATTTGTATCACCAAACATGTGATTGCCTTCTTGATAAAAGCTCATCTGTAATTAAACAAACGAAAAACACGGCTTTAATGATCAGAGAAACAGTCGGTCCATCACAATCTCTTATTCCTCTATGTGTATTATGTACGTTAATTTCATCCGAAGTGAAATTTCAATTTGAAGTCAGAACACAATTATCACGGGTTCTAATGTACAAAATATAATTAAGTTTCTTCACCTTGTGTTGTTAATGATTGAATACAAAGATTTAATTATATATTGGGTATCACGTGGCAGTGCCAAAAAATACTAACGAAAGGAAAACATAATAAATATGATGGAAACATAATATGTGTTTATCATACTGTAAATGTTGGCTTTGACAAACAGAATCGAAGGACAATTATTTAAGGACTATCAACATCAAATTGATTCTACGATATACTCACAAAATTCACATTGACATCCAAAGGAATAATTATAGAGGCACGTATACACACACACACACACATATATATATATAAATATATATA
>NC_068999.1:1374059-1376064 GCF_001194135.2 Octopus bimaculoides
ATATATATATATATATATATAAAATCTCTGAGCGAGGTATAAACAGTAGCTGCACGACATCGTGAAGAATATTTACCACTTAAATGTGGCTAACCTTTCAGGGTGGATTCTACTGTAGCTTGTAGCCCCAGGAAGACACCTCCTCCAGCTGGCTATTGACACACTTTCTGTGCACTTTCGGTATTCAAATTGCAACTCTTACAACTCCTCACTCAATGTTATCGAACCGGGAGTCTAACGACGGTCCTTCCGTAGCACTTACATAGCCTCACCTGCCATTTTGGGTCTTCTGGATACCAAAAGGTCTCATATATACATAGACAGCAGAAAAATGTTTAATATACACAGTATTGGAATATGACCTACTAAGAGTCTCATGGTGTGGAAAACAATAATTCTGTAGATTCATACAACGTGTCTTGTCTCACCATGCAATCCCTCACACTCCATGCATGTATCTGGTGAAACATGAAAACCTGAAGGGCTGGTCTATGAGAAAACAAGAAAAACCGAGAAGGCTTATGCAAGAAATGGAACGAGAAGACAAAAATGAATTAAAACGGAAAGAAAATGAAAAGAAAATAAGGAAAAACTAGATTTGCGCTTCGTTTGACCAGGAAAATGGCAATTAATCTAGATGTCGTTTGAATAATTCAACAGTGAGGAGGCCCGAAGAAAAAGACTACTCAATCCAGGAAGTGTAGTGTCCGCATGATTTCAACAGAGGAAGGGGACGAAACTGTCGTTTTACTTTTCTTCGCTTTCTATTTTATTTTCACCCGTTTCTTTTCGTTCCATTTTTTAATCATTTTGCCCTTTTCTCTCCTGTTTTCTCATAGACCAGCCACTTGCTTTCCAAATACGAATAACCATGGGCATTGAGCGTGAAGGATTGCTTGGAGACAGAAGGCACATTATATAAAACTACCGATTTATTGCGTTTAACCGGCGTGAAAGTATTAGTGGGTCATATTTAAATGCTGTGTTTATTACGTGAACTAACTATCTATCTATCCATCTATCTATCCATCCATCTATCTATCTATCTATCTATCTATCTATCCATCCATCTATCTATCTATCTATCTATCTATCTATCTATCTATCTATCTATCTATCTGGTTATATACATATATGTGTGTGTGTGTGTGTGTGTGTGTGTGTGTGTGTGTGTGTATAAGTGAGAAAAGTATGAGTGGAAATGTCGTTCCGAGCGTGGCTGTTCGTAGGTCGTGTGCGTGTGTGTGCGTGTGTGTGTGTGTGTGTGTGTGGGTGTGTGTGTGTGTGTGTGTTGCTTTTAGTGTCCCTGTTATTATCTGTGTAATATGTGTTCTCTGATATGTGCATATTTGTTTTATGTGCACGTGATATCTTACCTAGCTGCACGTGAATGAATAACTAATTTGAACTGAAATTATCCATTTCATAAAAATGTGATATTTGATGACATGAGCAAAACCTTTTCTGCAAACAGTCGACATTTTCGTTAATTACCGTTCTATTTGCATATAACACCAACAAAAACATCAACAACAACAACTCTCTCAGTTATGATTATTATCATTTTTTTAAATTTCTTATTAAAAGTCATTTAACAATATATATTGGCGGCCATAATCTATAGCGAAATAATAACAATAAGAAAGAAAATAAATCAAAATGGAAAAGGAATGAAATGAAAGATAATCAGAGACGTGACATGGAGTTATTAGCTTCGGATGGAATAAAGTGACTTCAACTTTTAATCGATGTTTGGCAGGAGAAATATTTCTTAATTAGAAATCAACTTATCATAGAATGGGAAGTGTGGATGTGGCTAATACATGAAGTTTATGTGTGCGTGTGTGTGTGTGCGCGTGTGTATGTATGTTTGTGTGTGTGTGTGTATGTGTTTTTGTGTATGTCTGTTTGTGCGTGTGTGTTTGTATGTGTGTGTTTGTGTTTGTGTGTGTGTGGCAACAGATATAGTAGATATAAAGCATATACGCTATTGCATTAATATATA
>NC_068999.1:1377266-1382877 GCF_001194135.2 Octopus bimaculoides
TATATATATATATATATATGTGTCTGTATCTTTCTGTATATTATATTTAGTTCGGAATATGTTATTGCTTGCTGTACGTGAATAAGAGTCTAGATTTGAATGTTAGTATTTACTTTATAAAAAAAAATAAACGTGATATTTGATGACATCAGCCAAACCTTTTCCACACACAAAGTCGACATTTTCCATAATTACTGTTCTGTTTGTAAACAACAATCTCAAAACCAACACCAAAAAACAACGGTCACTATTATTATTATTATTATCATTATTATTCTGTTTATTATTGATGTTGCTCTTGTTTTTTTATTGTTGCTGCAGTTGTTGTTGTTGTTCTTATTTTATTAAGAGTCATTTAGCAATACGTTTTGGACACAATATATTCCGATACAATTTCAACGACGTAAATAAAAAGTAAATCAAGGAATCTAAACATAATAATGATATAAATGATATAATTATAATTAGAGTATAAACTCGAAACTTATTAGTTTTGGATAGAATAAAGTGACTTCAACTTATAATCGATGTTTGGCATTTGAAATATTCCATAATTAGAAATCGACGTGTCACACAATAGGAATTATAGATGCCTACGTGACAGCTCCCGTGTGAAAGTGACGCAGCAGATACAATGACTACAGAATATTTACAAGGCTTCGTATGTACAAATATTGCATGCCCACACACGCCTGACACACACACGCAATATATATATATATATATATATATATATATATATATATATATATATATATATATATATATATATATATATATATATATTCACTTATGCATATATATATATATATGTATATATTTGTATATATATACGGATATATCAATGTATGTGTTTATATATACACATGTGGATGTATATATGTTTGTGTGTATGTGTGTGTGTGTGCGTGTGCGTGCGTGCGTGCGTGTGTAAATATGTTTCTGATATATTGGCAAAAGTTTGAATGTATTGAACAAAGTACAATAAATGTCTAAAAGTCTGAGATAATAGTCGTTATTATTAAGATTACAATATTTCCGAAACATTAAACTCGTCTGTTATAAAATATTTTTAAACGTCGTATTATTATTTATATCTTCAGTAAGTTTCGATCAGTTTCATCTCTGATTGGTATCAGGTGTTTTATTAGAATACATACATACATACATACATACATACATACACACACACACATACACACACACACATATATATGCGTCTATACAAACATATATGTGCGTATATACATACATATATGTACGTATATATGTGTGTATGTGCGTGCGTGTGTGTGTGTGTGTGTGTGTGTGTGTGTATTTCTCCTTATTTCCAGTTTGTTTTTGACCGTCTACCTTCTCGCTGGCAAGGTTAGTTGTAAAGAAAAGGAAATTGCCATCGTCTTTTGTGTAAATGTTCATTCTTTGCATAAGGAGACTTTACAAATTTTAAAGGCTCCAGACATCGCGACCATTTCTAGCTTATGTATAAAGAAAGCTACATTCTTTTCCAACAAATACTCGTTCAGTTATACTTTTGGGGCCTCAAACAATAACATCAAACTGGTCGCGTTTGTACTAGCAGTAAGTATTTTGGAGGTTTCACCATTATTTCTAAAGTATATATTTACTGTAGATTATATATACATGCATACGTATTTACATATATATGAAAGTGCATGTGTGGCAGGCTGTGTGTGTGTGTGTGTGTGTGTGTGTGTGTGTGTGTGTGTGTGTGTGTGTGTGTGTGTGTGTGTGTGTGTGTGTGTGTGTGTGTGTGTGTGTGAGTCTCTGTGTGTATGCATGTTTGCGTGTGTGTGTGTGTATTTGAAAGTTTGAAATGTACTTGATAATTCGCAAACTTGCAGAATCGAATGCTACCAGTTAAAAGCTCCGCATTCCGGACACTAGAAGGCATTTAGCCTCCGGAGAGAAAACGCAGTGAAGATATGTGTGTATGTATGTGCGTGTGTGTGCGTGCGCGCCTGCGTGTTTATGTGTTTGTGTATATGAATGAATGTGTAAACGTGTGTGCGTTTGTGTATGTGTGTCGATGAATGGAAGGCTTTGATTACAGGCATGTTGGATAAGAGTTGGCCTGAGGCTTCAGAAAAAAGACCAACAACAAAACAATAAATGCAGAAATTACAACAACAACAGCAAAAGTCACAGTCGATAGAATGAACATGTCCTTTTTATTTCCACATTTATTACATTCCGTATTTTCATGTCATTCATGTTTTCTTAATAAAATCGAATGAGAATTGTTTATTCAATTGGTCGGATGAGGTCATACAACGTCTGCAGAAAATATCTTAATTGCACTGACAGCCTAAACAAAATAATTCACGTTCGCCGTGCCAAATGGAAATGAATGATGAAAATATATTATCAATTTTTCATCATTATTATTATTACTATTATCGTCATCATCATCATCATCAAGATCATTAATATCATTATTATTATTATTATTTCGGTTTATTACGTTTTGTTTTTATTTAAGACTGGAAAACATCAAACTGAAATAAATTGTAATTTGTGTTTGTATGTTATGCATTATTGATTATTATTATTGTTGTATATTAACATAGCTATTATTACTTTTCTTATAATGATCATTACCATTATTATTATTATCATTATTATTATTATTATTATTATTATTATTATTATTATTATTATTAATATTTATTGTTATTATTATTGTTGTTGTTCTTGCCGTTGTTGTTGTTGTTGTTATTGTTATTATCATTATTATTTTTGTGCCTAGAGTAGAAAAGATTATCATTATTATTATTATTATCATTAGTAGTAGTTGTTGTAGTAGTAGTAGTAGTAGTAGTAGTAGTAGTAGTAGTAGTAGTAGTACTACTACTACTACTACTACTACTACTACTAGAACAACAAATACTACTTGGTATTCGAATAGTTATGTAGAGCAAGACCATAAATATTAAAGTTTCTATTAGTATTTTTAATTAGCCTTGAAGCTGGAGGCAATAAAAGAATTAAATCTGTCTTGCTGCAAGGCAACAACACACCACCAGCAAAGTAGAAGGAGGAACTTTAAAATAAACGCAGAAACATTTGTGCCTATTACATTACGCAGCAACTGTATTTAAACTTTTCGATATCTTTCTCTTACACTTGTTACTTCATGCCGTTTGTCTTCTTGTAAAAACAGAAAAGATGTTGAAAACATGTTCATAAAATAACACCAGATCCGCTCAAGGAATTTGACGTATGAGTATATGTGAATTTGGGAGGAAACAAAAAGGGAAAGCAGAAAAGAAAATGAACATAACAGATATAGGGAAATATAACCTACAGGCAGCGTTGTCTTCAATCACGCAGAGATTCAATGAAAAGCTGGTCGTGGATTGCACATATACACACAGAGATACGCACTCAGTGACACGCCTATACATACGCAAGAACGCAAAGCGCACGCATGTCAGTGCACACAAATATACGCATAAGCAAATACCTGTGTGTGTATAAATACACATATATGTGTGTCTGTGTGTTTATAGAGAGATATATACAACTTAATAGACAAATACATAAACATAAATATGTATGTATGTATACATATATACATATATATATGCATATACATAGATATATATATATATATATGTATGTATGTATGTATGCATATGTATATATATATGTATATATGTATACATACATACATACATAGACATAACAAATAGACACACACACACACACACACACACACTCACAAAACATAACGATGCATAAATGTGTATGTAATATTCCGAGCGATTGCTACGAGAGTAACTTAAAGGCCTACAGATTCGTGATGAGCACTCATCAACCTCGTGGTTATAATATCCTGTGCTGTTTACAAGGCATAGAAAAGAGAAAATTTTATATTCCTTTTAATATTCACTAAAAGTAACATGAAAATTTTAAAAACAAACCAATAAAATTTATACACAAAATCATATATACATACATATATATATACGTGTGCGTGTGTGTGTCTGTGTGTGTATTCGTCAGTATTAGAATATTATTTATATAAATTTGTATATTTGCAATTTTTGAAAATTGCTTCATGTTCTTTTCCTTTGTTACCATTGATGAATAAGCAAATATTGCTCAGGTTTTTTTTGTTTTTTTGTTTTTTTGCTTGGGAAGGAACAGAGAATATTCCAACTACAATTTTGAATTTCTGCTTACTTTTCATTTACCGTTTTCAACATAAAGCATAGAAACGTACTTTCAAAATATTGTTCATTTCAATAAACAAAGTCAATCTGTATTTATATTACACACAAGAATAAGAACAATGACGACGATGATGATGACAACGAAGACGATGGTGATAATAATAATAATAATAATAATAATAATAATAATAATACCCTTCTGTGAAATGGACAGAATGGTTTAACATAGCGGCTCAAGAGCAATGCCTACCTACAAGGAGCTACCAGGCCAACATATAGAAAAACGGCAGTAGACCAACAGGTCGTGTATGAAACCGTCAGTCATGTTGTCTCCATGTGCAGTCTGCTTGCACCGACAGAGTATCTCAACAGGTATGATAGAGCAGCACAGTATATTCACTGGGTTATTTACAAAAACATGGTCCTGCCCCGTGATAAAAGTTGCTTGGAACACGAGCCACCTCCAGTGCTTGAAAATGACCACATCTCACTCATCTGGAACTTCACCATTCCAACTGACAGAAAGATAGATGCGAAGAGGCCACACATTATATTGAAGGATTCCGACAAAAATCATGCTTCCTCATTGATATAACTGTCTTAATCGACATAAATGTATCTGTCAAAACCTATCAAAATCTGAGCAAGTATAAGGATCTTGGAAAAGAAATTGACAAAACATGTGGAGCCTCATGACTAAAACAATACCTGTTGTCATAGGTGTCCTAAAAACGATAACAAAAGGGGCTGATTGCTACCTAGCTCAGATACCAGGAAATCCAAAAGTAGCATCAATTCAAAATGATGATAATAATAATAATGATAATAATAATAATAATCGGAAATGCACATTTCTAAAGTATTCTCAGACTCCATTTTATTTTACTTTTATTAAAAACTTTCTTCGTTCTAGAATTCTCCTTGTCCTTTAAATGTGCAATAGATCCTGTATTATTCTTGATTAAATTTCCACCTTTTACTTAAATTTTTATTCCACAAATAAAACAATATAAAACAAAATTCTGGGTTTTTCATTTATGCAAATTCATTCAGTCGTTCATTCACTCATTCATTCACTCATTCATTGACTCGTGTTTTCTTTTCTTGACTTGTTTTGCTTTCTTAATGTCCAAAGTTTGTTGCTGAAGTCGTCGTCGTCGTCGTCGTCGTTGTTGTTGCTGCTGCTGTTGTTGTGGTTGTTGTTGTTGTTGTTGTTGTTGTTGTTGGCATTGTTATTTCAAGCAATTAGTTTAATTGTTTTATTCTCTGAATCGGTGGAGCGGAAACAGATGAAAACAGCGCAAATTCTTCTTACTCTTTAAACAATAACAAGAGAAATTATCGTTTGACATGGTGACATCGAATGGCGTGGCAACAGAAAAACTATGATGATGATAATGGTGGTAGTGGTG
>NC_068999.1:1383377-1388825 GCF_001194135.2 Octopus bimaculoides
TTCTTCATGATCTTTGACAACTATATCTGGTCTATTTGCCTTAATTTCTCTATCTGTGTGTATTGGCATATCCCAGAGTATGGTTGCTTTCTCGTTTTCTGTGACCTTTTCTGGCGTGTGTTTATACCATCTTTTTTCTGTTGTTATTCCATAATGTTGGCATAGCTTCCAGTGTATATAGGTCCCAGTTCTGTCGTGTCTGTGAATATATTCCTTCTTAGCCAGGACTGAGCAGCCAGAGATAATATGATTTATTGTTTCTTGTCCATCTCCACATATTCTACAGTTATTATTATTATTATTATTATTATTATTATTATTATTATTATTATTATCCTTTCTACTATAGGCACAAGGCCTGAAATTTGGTGGAGTTGGATAGTCGATAACATCAACTACAGTAGTTAACTAGTACTTGTTTTATCGAGCTCGGTAGAATGAAAGGCAAAGTCGACCGCCAAGGAATTCGAACTCATAACGCAAAGACTTACGAAATGCCGCTAAGCATTTCATCCGGCATGCTAAGGATTTTGCCAGCTCAACTCCTTAAGAAGAAGAAGAAGAAGAAGAAGAAGAAGAAGAAGATTTTTTTTGAGAATCCTACAATTGGAAGAGAACTACATCTGCTTCTACTGCGGCTACTACTACTAATACGACTACAAGTACTATTGTTACTACTACTAATGCTCCTGTTAAAAATCATCCTACTATTATTACTTCTTTTACAAATACAGTAAAGCCCACAACTAATGATTATAGTAATAATAATAATAATAATAATAATAATAATAACAATAATAATAATAATAACAACGACAATAATAATAACAACAACAACAATAATAATAATAATAATAATAATAATAATAATAATAATAATAATAATAATAATGATGATGATGATGATGATAAATGGAGACGGAAAAACTTGACGTGATTCTGAAATCCTGATTATTATTATTATTGTTACTACTACTACTACTACTACTACTACTACTACTACTACTACTTCTAATTGACTATATTATTCTGGCCATGATGATGATGATGATGACAACAAGAACGTTAAAACTAAAATTTACATTGTTGAACCGTAGTTTTGAAAATAAAAAGATCAGTAATTGTATAATTAGTTTAACGATGTGTTAGGAATTAAAACACTATTTGATCAATAATGTTATTTTGTTTTCTGCTGTTTTTGTTTGTTTTTAATGTAAAGAGATCTCAAGCGCATTAGTGATGATGCGACGAAGTTATTAATATGAGATATAGTCTTTTCTTTTATTCTTTCTTTTTATCATCCAATTTGATTGTTCATCAGAACGAAGAACGAACCTGATTTATTCCCATTTTTTTCTTCTATTTCAAGTTCTGTGTTTATTTTGAGATATTAAACCACAAAACATGAAACACTACAAAAAAAAGGCGAAAATAAAAAAGAAAAATGGAGAATTTCACACACTCAAAAGTGTGTGCTTTATAACTTAAAAGCAAACGAAAATAAACAACAAAATTATAGGATTTAACACACATAATCATACTCACGCGCGCGCGCAACTTTAGGGTGTCAGCCAGTTGTACCTGAAAATTAAATTATGAGTTTAGAAATAATAAATGAGAAATTTGGGGAAAGAAATTAAACTTAAATTAATGTTATCTGTTGTATTTTAAATCTTACTTCTTTTTAGACACGCTGAGCTACCGCCTTAAGGGTCTTTTTTCAGTTTCCGCGTGGCTATTCCTCTCACATGGCTCAGATCAACTTGAGGCTCTAGTGGAAGACACTTGCCTATGGTGCCTCGTACTGGGACTGAACCCGTAAGTATGTAGTTGAAAAACATTGAGTTTTAAGACACAGTCGTGTCTGCTCTTATTCCTAGAGTTAGTCCGATGTTTTTAAAGTTCTGTGCTGGTTTTGATATATTAAATCACAGAATATGCAAAACCACAAAAATGTAAAAAAAGAAAGTAACAGCATTTCTTATGAAAGCTAAGGAAAAACAAACACACTCAACGAAGTCATAGGATTTAATATTGACACACACACATACGCACACACTTAAATGTGCGAAAAATGTATTATGGATTTTAAAATGGTGAGCAATTTGCGAGAAAAATTTAGATTTTAAATTCATTTTATGTTTTCTATTGAGTTTTTTACTTGCTTCGTTCATTGGACTGCAGTCACACTGGAGCCCCGAGATGAAGGATCAAGTCAAACAAATTTACCCCTCTGCTTATTTCCGTTTTTAAATCATGTTACTTATTTTATCGATCTTATTGGCCGAATTGCTTATCAACGGAAAAGTAAACGAACCTATGCTCGTCAAGCGGTGGTGGAGGACAAACACAAACGAAGTGGTACACATACATAGATACACACACACATACTTGTATATATGCGCAAACACACATACATATATATATATATATATATACAGAAACACACACACACACACACACACATATATCGCCGGTAAATCATAGATCCGTCTTTCCTCGTGTGTTGGTTGCACTACTTTATACTTGATTTTAACTGAAATAACTGGGGCGCGGTTTATACATGGATCCAAGGTAAACCCATTACGAGAAATATATTTTGTACTAAGATTAAACATAAAATTAGATGGCGACTTTTACACAGGTAAATACGGTAATTACTTGCAATAGTTTGTGAGTTATTAATTTTGTAGGTATCAAACTCGTGAAGATGGTTACACTAATGTACTGCCATTCTGAAATATACTCCAAATGCACAATCCTAGCATAAAAAAAACTTTCCCTCGATCTACTTCAATTTGTCTAGTTCCCAACAAAGGGCGTCGATCTGAATGTGTGGCCTGTTGAGATAATTATGAAATATTTGTCAGTTCAGGCTCTATCATCTTAGAAAAACAAAAAAACATATGTGTCCAGTATAATGATATACAGCAATTATTATACTTCTTAAGAAATCTAGTTTACTTACAATTTCAAACTCTTTTTAAACAGAGGCGCTCTGAGGCAAAATAACAGCAACAATTATCACCTTCCCTGGCTCATATTATCATATTCCTGCAGTAGAACGGTGTGCTGAGCTGCCCAACTTTATTTATGATGCGTAAAACACTAATAATTAGTGATCAATAAAATAAGTATTTGTATCAATATGTTTCTACAAAACTCTGAATATCGGCGTCCCATCATAGCCGCAGCCCAATGTCGGAGACTTCAAGTTAAATAATCAGAAAATAAAATTGTAGGATGCCACACATGTGAATAGTAATGACAAAGCTATTGATAATTACTTGCTTGAAACTGTAAATTCTTCGTGGAAGTAAAATTGGAGCCGACCAATGTTGATGACGGCGAAATTCTGGCGCCATTTCTTGCAACAAGATTTGCCGTTATGTAAATAGCCATTAAAACGCTAAAAGAAGGCTGTGAGCATAATTGGTAGAGCGGCGAGCAATGTGTCTCCTGGTATTTAACCACGCCTCCTTCAGTTCAAGGCTTAGTGTCAGTTATTTCTTTCATCGTTGTGTTGTTGGTGAAATGAAGTATTGGTGAATATTGTGTACTATCATCAATATAATCTCCTGCGCTTCTAAGTACATTCGAACGATTATTAATAGGTGAGACAGTATAATATCGACAGAAATAGAACATTCCTACAAAAATACGCAATAGATTAACATTACGTCAATTAAAATCATGATTTCAAATCCCAACAGTGTCATTTTGGCATGGTGTTTTTTTTTCTTTGTTTATAGAAAAACGACAATTACATTTCTACACCTGGAGGGCATTATTAGTCTTCCCCAATTTTCGGGAAACATAAAATAGCAAATTTCTGTCGGATAAAACACATAAGAGAATAAGGTTTCCTTGACGTCTTTAATTTGGATACATCACTCTTTAGACATCTTATTATATCACTGTTGACGGCCATATGCATACACACATACATACATACTTAGATATATACACATGCCACACACACGCACATGTATATACACATTTATATGCATGCATGTATAGTGAGACGGCAGATGATGAGGCTGATGAAGAGGAGGGGAAGTGGAGAAAACTTTGGTGATGATGATGAGGAGGCGCAGGCGGAGCAGGAGGGGCAGGAGAGGCGGGAGTACGTTGTACATGGTTTCTATTTGCAAAATTTCCCTTGCTATAACTGTATAGCTAGAGGAATTAACACATGCTTCACTGGGAACTAGAACCACGTGATTGCAATGGCTAACTTCATAAGAACAGAATGTCGAATGCACCCAAAAACAAACAAACAGCATCAACTTCGCCTTTCATCTCAGCAGAATCGAGTGAATTAAATTTTAATGATGCAATGTGCATGAATTCATAGTATGCACTGCTTTAGGCGATTTCATATAAATAAATATTTGTAATGTCAAATAAGGTTGGAAATTGCTGAAGATTAGATTTATGTTGCCACGGTTAGAGATAGTATAAATATTCGTAGAGATATGCATTAGAGTTTCAGGATAATTATACAAAGACACGTATTTCTCATTTCATTGGATAGAAATTATGGTATCTTGCTTTTGAGGTTGGTGGTAAATGAGGCATTAAATATGTGTTCGCTACACCAACTTTCACTTTCTTGAGTGGGGAAAGGATTTTTATTTAGACATCCAAAGTTTCAAATCTTCGCATATTTATTCATGCCAGCATGAATATCTATCTATCTATATTTGTAACTATCTATCTGTCTGTCTCTCTCTATGTATCGGTGTGTGTCTGTGTGTATTATAAAATGATGATTTGTATACTAATTCTTTACACATTCCGATGGATTCAGACGCAAATATGCCAGTAGCTGATGTGTACGTCACAGGAGAACAACTTCTCTCTTTTATGGCGTATGTGTGGTTTTAACACACGCGACGCATTGGCACAAGTAATCTTGGAACACCGATGTCTCAACATCTTCCGATTACCATTTGAATCCCATCTTGAGAAGATTTCTAAATGGATTTCTTAAATATCTGAGAAATCAGAACTTTTCAAGTTCTGAAACATGAATACAGATATCGACTGGTGATTACTTATAACTGCAGTTAGTTTGTTATAATTCGATAAATTATCAGTCTGAGAATATGACTGATTCCATTGAATGAATGTAACAATGGGAGTTTTAAAAGTTTCACTATATGTGGAACACAGCCAAATTATTATTTAAGCGTTCACTGTGTGTCCTCCATTTTAGATGAAACAATTGTAATTTGATCTATATAAAGATTTGATCACTCGAATTTTGTTGTTTGTAATTACTTACACACACACACACATATATATATATATATATATATGTGTGGTAAGAAGCTTGCTTTCCAACTTCATAGCTCTGAGTTCAATCCCATTATGTGACATCTTATATGTCCTCCTACAGCCTTGGACCGTCCAAGGTCTTGTGAGTGAGTGTCATATATATAT
>NC_068999.1:1389065-1391918 GCF_001194135.2 Octopus bimaculoides
ATATATATATATATACATAACCATATACAAATTTATATAAAAATACAACCATACATTAATGTGTGTGTATGTGTGTGCATGCATACACACAGACTTGCACGTTCATGCATGTACACTGTTCGATATATATTTTCACAATTTACTTCATCTCCCATAAGATTTAGCACTTTAAAAATATATTATCAGAGAGTGAGAGAGAGAGAGGGGGAAGAGGGAAATAGTAAGAGACAGAGAGAGGGAAGAGGGAAATATTGAGAGAGAATGAGAGAGCAACAGCATGTCTCTATATTTCTTCTGGCTGTACAAGGTTTGTTTACCATTCCACTCGCTCGTACTATTTCTTTTACTTTTTCTTCATTATAATTATGTTTAATTTTAAATTTACTCACAGGGCGGCCGTGCCTTTCTATACCTTCTGGCACAAAAGTGTTTCCTCCCAATTTCCCTTGCATTTCAACTTATTTAATTAGTCTTCCTCTACCTTGGTTTTAACTCTAATTACATCATTAGAAATAATTATTCGCTATTCACCTCTACGGGTTAACCCTCACACTTACACTTTTCTTCAAACTACTTCTGTACAATCCGCCATAAACACCAACACGTGTGCATATATATATACATATATATATATATATATATATATATATACATATGCACAGTAATCCCTCGATTATCGCAGGTGTTACGTTCAAAACCCCGCGATATGTGAATATCCGCGAAGTAGAAACAGTACCGTACTGTATATTTCTTTTTATTATTTTTATAATTTGTATATATTCATTGTATTATTTTTATATATTTAAGCTTTTATAAACTCTGTGCACACTCTTAACAGTTTCGCTTTTCATACAGTCTGGGCGAATTTTTGTTTACTCATCTACAGTACACAATGAATTTTCTTTTAATATATTTTAATTAATGTGTTATACAGTACAGTACTGTACTGTATAATTTTATTTATTAATTTTTAGGTGCGAAAATGCTTATTTTACAACCGAAATAGTTAAAATCTAAAAAAAAAAAACCATGCCTATCGGTCGCAGAAGCCGGTATGTATTTATATATATTTGACAGAAAAATCAAACATAGTAAGAGCGTGAGAAAATAGAATAGGAACTGCCATATATATACGAATAATAAATGCTCATGCAGAGAAAAATCAAAATGTCCATTGATGGACCTCTGTATGACTACAAACCTTGTATGTAAATGTACAGTCCACACAAGGGGAAGGCCGTATTGTTATAGTGGACAGACGGCTGATTCCTTTAAGAATCGTTATCGTAACCATGTCATCAGCTTTAAGAGAATCAATAATAGATGTTTAACATCTTTGACTGATTTTGTGTGATGATAAAATTAAATACAGCATAATTGATCCATAGTAAGGCACGCAAAACCATATAATATCATTTCTGAAGAATCTCTGTTTATTCTAGGGACCAATGAGAAGATCATTAACAGAATTTCTGAAAGACTCTCAATATGCTTACATGCGTAAAAATGTATCTTCGCACAATGCAGTGCGAATGAATTTGAGTCACTGTTAACATAATTTACTTTAAGGTATGGATGAATTATATTCAGTTTAAACTGCCCTATTCTAATAAACACCAAGTAGCTATTTAACTTGCTTTGTGATCGGGAGTGCACCAAACCAAACGTGTGCGTACGCTTACATTTTCGCGGATGCTTGCATGAGCGAGTGTACACGCGCCATGCAGCTTGCGCGATGGCGTTTATACATCCATATTTGTAAAGGTTATTTTCAATACGTTTCTTCCTGCATTGCGTGTTCATTCCCTTTATTTTGCATCAGTGATTTTATTTTTCATCATTTATGTAAATGAAGATAGTTTCTTCGTTTTCCTGCATTTCTTTCCACGAAATGATAAGTTACATTAGGCAGCTATTATCTTAACGAGTTATGTCTATTTATCACCCGATGAGACACATCTACACCGCCGTACGCTGCTGAACCGGTTGCTAAGTGTTCCACCCGTGATGGATTGCTGCTACATGTGTCGAAACAATTGTCATGATTATATCCATCTTCGGCCTTTCATTTACCATACATACATATATATATATATACACACACACACACACACACACGCACACACGCACACACGCACACACACACACACACACACACACACATACATATATATATAAATATATATATGTGTGTGTGTGTATGTGTGTGTGTGTGTGTGTATGTATATATGTATACGCACATATATGGACACAAAGATACATTGTATATTTCCACATAGTCAATTATGTATGTTTTTATATATATATATATACAGTAAGATATACATATGTATAGATTTAAATATGTATATGAATGCAACTGTGTGTCCATGAAATTGTGTGTGTCTGTCTGTGTACAAATTTAAGCGTTTATATATAATTTTCGTGTAGAAGACGCAATCATACATAACAAACATCAATGTAGACCTTGAAGCTTTCTGGGAAATCTCTTGTGAAATACTGGAAAGAAATTTGGGAGGGGGTGGGGTGGAGTATAAAAGACACAATTAGTTAAAGATTCGAAAATTTCTGATAAATTATTGAAAGTTGTATTGCGAAACGGCAATGAACATACAAGGAATATAATTGCAAGGGAATACGTGTGAGTGTGTGCATGTATGTATGTATATATGCATATATGTGTGTATGCATCTATCTGTATGTATACATGCATACATACACACACATACGCACACACACCCGCACACATATCTATATATGTGTGTGCGTGTTGATATTTGTATACGACATATTTTCGTTTTATGCATATATATATATATGTATGTGTATATATATATATATATATATATATAT
>NC_068999.1:1392879-1393622 GCF_001194135.2 Octopus bimaculoides
ATATACATGTGTTTGCGAATAGATAAATATATATATATAGGCACACGCGCACACAAATAAATATATGTAGGCGGTGAGCTGGCAGAAACGTTAGCACGCTCGGGCGAAATGCTTAGCGCTATTTTGTCTGTTTTCATGTTCTGAGTTCAAATTCCACCGAAGTCGACTTTGCCTTTCATCCTTTCCGGGTTCGATAAATTGAGTACAAGTTGCGTACTGCATCTGATCTAATCGACTAGTCCCCTCCCCAAAATGTTCGGGTCTTGTGCCGACAGTAGAAAAGAAAATATAGATATGGGCGCACGCGCACACAAAGGAATATTATAATTATCATTATTCGACCTTTTCCGTGTTGGACAATAAGAGCTATAGAGATATTTAATCTAGCTCTTTACGTTCAAAATTTAAATGCGTCTTATATCTAATCAGATTTCTCCTATCGCTCTTGATTTAATAAAATGGCCAAGTACTGAGGTGAATTGCTATATAGTCAACGATAACCAAGTAGATCCTGCATCATTATTTACTGTCACTGATTATGGTCGTATACATACAAGTTTTCGTATCTCTCATAAAGATGCTAGATTTCAAGAGGAAAACTAGTAAAAAGAGTTTCAAACACACGTTATATATAACAATATATGCGTGGGTTTCTCGGTGTGTGGATGAGTAATGTTTATCATAATGACGTAATTTGGATGCGCACACATTCACACACCCATATATATATATATATATATATA
>NC_068999.1:1393838-1400993 GCF_001194135.2 Octopus bimaculoides
TATATATATATATATATATATATGTATGTATGTATGTATGTATATGCTATTAAAATAAACAAGAAAGTGTATGAAGATCAATTAGAATTACACAAGTATATATCAGATTGACTCTCAGTGAAATTTTCAGAAGGAAACTAGGAGTGGAAATGTCTTTTCGAGCATAGCTCTTCGTCGGAAAGTGAAAAAAGTCCGGAGAGGAGAAAGAAGAGTAAGGACCAGATGAACCAATCAGCTGCGAGATAAATTTTACGAATGCTCCTCGAACTATCCCGCTGTCCTTGTTTTGTATTGTGTCTTCATAATAGAAAAAAGCGTGATGGTGAGAGACAGTATTTATCTCACCACAAGGTTTACTGCTCTATTATGGCTGACAGACTGGGTTAATAGCACCAGTAACAAGATGGACGCTACCGAGGCCAGACCGAGTTATACGTGAGTAAGCTAGTTCACTCAATGAAGATGGGAAGTAGTAGTTACTACATTGTGAAACACGGAATGGATATCTAAACACATATATTCTCAGAACCTAAGTCAAATATTATCAATAATAAATGTACTCTGTCTATATGGAATTCTATATCATGTATATTCCTGATGGTCGTTAAAACCATTTAAATTTTGCATGGCTAGATTTACAAGAATGAACGATCATATTGCAAAACTATTCATATTCAAGATGAAATGAAGATTTAAAAATTATTGGCATTTGCAGATTATAAATATAGCCAAACGATTTACGCTTAAATTGCTTCTGAAATAGTGAATATTTGTTAAATATTCAGACGTAACTCTAGCGAACATCATGAAATTCCGTTCAGCGTCATACCTATTAACGGTCCGTCTTAATAAAAGGTTATTAGTCTTGTGGTGCGTGAAGCAATCTCGATGGCAATTAGAGAATTTCGATAAATATTTCAGACAAATTTTCAACGAATTTATTACTAAGTCTTGAATATTCTTCGATCAGGGCATTGAATTTATAGATATTATTAATTCAATAAGCTAACCACAGGAATGTATGTGTGTGTGTGCGCGTGTGTGTGTCGGAGAGAAGACAGACAGAGAAAGAGAGATGCAGAGAGGGAGAGAGAGAGAGAATGTAGTGTCCTGAAATTTACCCGGATGCTTCTCTCTGCAGAACTTAAATTCTTCTATATATAGGTATTTAGGTATATGTACGTGATATTGACAGTCGTTCTGTCTCCCTAATAATAAATCCATAATCGTTTTCTGCTAATAAATTCGTTATACCTATTATAGATTTGTGTGTATGTGCGTGCTTGTGTATGTGAGTGTGTGGGGTGGGGTGGCTTTGTACGAATGTATACAGTGATATAGCTTTATTGATACACACACACGTATATATATATGTATATACATACATATATGCATACATACATGCATACACGCATATACATACGTCTCACACTCTGTATTAATCTACCCCTGTAACTTTACCCCAATATCCATAACTTTCTATCAATTTGTCTATCTAAAATAAGTCTTAAATGAATTTACAATTTGTTAATTTTCTCAGGTATAATATAAAAGTCTTAAGGACAGACGTATGCTCACCTTCTAAGAAGGGAAATGAAAATTTTTTAGGCATACATGCATCCTAATATCACGCGTCAGATTTAATACATAATTTGGAAATGAATGTAGAAACGGTTAAATGCTTCCTCTAATATTATTATCTTTATTATTATTAGCAACAACAACAACAATAATAATAATCGAATAATTAACCACTTCAATGAAGCGTTCAATCGAATCATATAGGGATATGAATTTTCAGACAGCTATAAATAGAAAACAGCGAATAATTTGGTTTAATGTACCATTCCGTCATAATATCTGTTCACCTATCGCCAAACGATTCTTTTCCTTATTAGATAAACACTTTCTGAAGAATCAGACAAGTAACATCTGTAGAAATATCATATTTTAATAGAAATAATGTTAAATTTACCTTCATCAGTACATGTATGTGCAACGACAGGACTAGAATGCATTAATCTTAAAGAGAATCTTTATTCGTGTAACGGACTTAATCCTCTAAATCATATATGACACATTTCTTGTCTTTCTAAATCGATAGGTTACGGTGTCAAACCAATTACAGTTGACAATTCCGAGGTATTTAAATGTATAAAGCACTTTAATCAACACGTACACTTTTTAAGAATCCAAAATGAAATCTGCGCTCGTCTATTTACAAATAAATGTGGACATATGGCCTTTCAAATATGATATTGTTCATAATTGTTATATTTTTGTTATATTTTTGTTAGATTTTCGTGAATATAATATATGTCAGACATCAAAATAGGGAGAAGAGTGTTGGGAAATTATCAATAATTCGTTTTGCTTTCTTTAATAAACATTTATAACTGTTTTTTTTTTACGTCGTAAATTTAAATATGTTTTAATATTTCGAATTCCCTAAAGGGTGAAAGCGAAATAGCCGTGTAATACATTTAACTTTGTTTAAAAGGCATCAATTTTCCTTCAGACAACCTCAATAAATATTTGTTATTTTTGTCTTGAAATATAAAAATAAAAGTGAATAAGTGAGGGCGAAAGAGAAAGAGAGAGTCGGGGAGAGAGAGAGAGAGAGAGAGAGAGAGAGAGAGAGAGAGAGAGAGAGAGAGAGCAATATACGATAATGTTCAGACAATACGTCAAAGCTTTTTTATTGCTGATGTGTATAATGGTCGTGATTATATCTATATATATATATTTTTTTCCATACATAAATACAAAATAGTTTCACTTAATAAATGCACTGATTCCTTGACAATTACGAAAAGCGAACACAAATGTTCGCACTCGATCTAATTTAAACTTAAAATGAATCTCATAACCTATATTAAGTTCATTAAATAAATAGATTTATAATTCAGTTATGTTATTTATGTAGTTATCTAACTATACATCAACATATCCATCGATCTTTCTATGTATCAATCAACATGAATTTAACTCTGTCTCTCGATAAATAACATATATACAGCCTGCGATAGGTAAATTTTGTCGACTACAGAGTGTAGAAAGATCCCTTGGGCAACGTCTGTGAGAAAAACAGCATCATGATGCAATTCACTCTGCCAGGTTTGGAAATGACATGCTGTAATGCTTGGCATCCGGGCCGGAAGCTCCGATACGAGCAATTCAGAGTGTTTGGAATAGTGTAATCTCACGACATGTACGAAGATTGATGGATGGCAACAGATGGCGGCATCATGCCACACAAGCAGGAGAGCCCAGTTATGGCTGCCAAGCAGTTTTTGCGACCACATCACCCCTAACATCTGGCCACCTAATTTCCCAGACTGCAACCCCCATGATTATTATGTGTGGGGCGCAGTTGAGCGACAGAACTACAAAACTACTTGTAAAATCAAAGATGACCTGAAGGCAAGGATTATTTGCAGCATCCACCATCTTAAACAAGGAAACCATCCAGAAAAGTTGCGGGAGACTCCGAAGTCTTCTGGAGGCCGTGGATGAAGCCAATGGCGATTTGTTTGAATAAATTTACTCTTTAGTATATCAAGATATCTTTGTGTAATTTTGGTAAATGTATCCGTGTGTATATATATACATATATACACATACACATGTCTATATATACATACATTTTCACGTGAGTTCTGTCACATTGTAAATCTAACTCCCTAGATTTCTAAACCGATTCCAATTAATTATATTAAATGTACACATTTGAAGACGTCCTTAGCATTTCTGCCTGAGACTAACTGAAATATTTGTATGCATAGATGACTATATGTCTGTATGTGTCATACCTGTATATACGTCGTTGTTTAAACACACACACGCACACATATACTTAAACGCATATATATATATATATATATATATATATATATATATATATATTATTTGCACACTCAAATGTATACTTACATTCACTCATTCACAAGGACGCGTGTTACTAACCAGAGATGAAAGGATTAACAGAGTGTTACGTATTAAAGTTGATGGTTTTATAGGCCTACATTTAGTTGGCTCGATACCCAGATTGAGTGAAAATGAAAGTGATCCGTTTAGTGCATTTTATTCATACATACATACAACAATATATATATATATATATATATATATATATATATATATATATATATATATATATATATATATATATACACGCGTATAATATTATATGATATAAGATAATCTATTACATATACATATATATGTATATATTCATACACATGGGTATACGCACACACAGATATATACGAATATATAAATGTATGGATATATGTATATGTTTAAATATATATGTGTATGTGTCATCTCACTTGACATGAATGGCACTATAAATGTAAACTTTGCAGAAAGGAATTGAAATTGAGAACCGCTATATTTATTACATTTTCTAATATCGAATATTAAAAGCGCCTCTAAAATAAACGAATTTCACTTCTAACCAATCCAGTTGAACTTTAGCGATAAAATGAAAAGAGAGGTTTCCTCTATGATTGTAGCGACAGATCCTTTGACACTGGGTCAGTTATAAGAGATTATCGGATTTCAGTTGATATATACTTAGTGTGCTGTTACCGCATGATTTCGTGGGTAAGAATCTTGACAACGTAACGAAGTGTTTTCGGTTATCATCGCATTTCTCCTATCCTTGTTTCGTGTCAATTAAATATTTGTGCATGAAATATTGTAGATGGCATTTCGGAAGCTCTTGAAAAGAATCATCATGTGTTTGGTGGTTAAACTTGATCCCTAACTTGTCTATTTGGTTGCTGCACACAACAATTCGCTGTGATTACTGGTATGAACATTGGTGTCCGCATTAAAACCAATTTCTCATCAAAAAGCACTGAATTGCCATGCTCCTAACAGGAAAAGAGATTCTTCAATAGTGCCAAGACTGGTCGCTCCTTTAATTTGGCGAAGATATCATGAAAAAATTATTAGGAAAATCAGAAAACTATAAGTAGAAATACACGCTTGACAAACGTAGCGTGTCGGTTATCAGCACGGAGGATAATGAGCAGCGTAATCCGGCTCTGGGCCATTCTCTCACCAGCAGCGTATTCATTCTTTTCTATTCTAAGCACATGGTCCAAATGTTTGGGCGAGGGGTCCAGTCGATTAGATCGACCTAGTATGCTACTGGTACTTAATTTATCGACCGCGAAATGATAAAAGGCAAAGTCGAACTCGGCGGAATTTGAACTCAAAGAATAAAGACAGACGAAATACCGCGAAGCATTTCGCCCGGCGTGCTAACGTTTCTGCCAGCTCGCCAGTAATTTGTTTATAATGATAAAATGTAAAGATCACCTTGACGGGAAGCTTGAACAATTACCGCCACACAAGGCCTTCTATCAGATACCAATTATCCGTGTTACTGCATTAAATATAAGGAAAGCATAACCGTTTTCTTTTTGATTAGTGTAGATTTACGCCAAAGTAACAACACACATAAACACAGATACACATACAAAGTAATTTAGCACGCAGATTAGGAATGTAGAATGCTGCAACCTTAATGGCAAGCGACAAACAAGGTGTGATGTAACTACATAATTTCTCCGACCTTCTAGAATTATCTGATGTTCTCTCACAAATCCTTCCTAATCATCTTTTAAGGTTTTTTAATGGCAAAAATTAAGAAACACCATTGACTGCTTCTCTCTAAATAATGAAATATCAAATTAATCAATAAAGAAAAAAATAGGAAACAATCATAAAAAATGTTAGTCAACATGCTTATATTTTGATGTTAATTTTACAAATTACTCTGCAACTCACAAAGAGGTTTTAGTGTGACCATTTTTCTAAGACTTCTTGCGTATTCTGTGCGCTAGTTGCATGTACTAATGCACAACGAAACAAAAGTGAATATGTAAGTTTTTTTTTTGTTCTGATTTTGGATGAAGTACTTAGCACTCATTCGAAGTTTGAACCTCGAATAATCTCCATTGTCAGAAATAGTATGAAAGAACATTAACGATTTACCATCAATATTTTGAAGGCAAGGAGAAGATACATGCTACAATAGTTCTACAATAGAACTGCTGGCCTCGTGCCAAACCTTGACTCCAATTTATACACAAGGTCAGTGACTTTGAGCAGAGAAGAAGTGAGACGATTATATCGAGTTCCATTATTTAACAGACATTTTATTTTATGAACCTCCGAAAATATAAAAAGCAAAATTCACTTCGGCTGACATGGATGGCCAGAACAAAATGACAAGACATAAATGTTGCAATTTACCTCAAAATGAACCGAGATGGCAGAACCGTTGGAACACTAGGCATAAGGCTTAAAGCTATTTCTTCCGACTCTTAACGGTTTGAGTTCAAATACTGCCGAATTTAACTTTGACATTCATCTTTTCGAGGGTCAGTAAGAGTAGTAGTGGTACATGCGTTAGTAGTACAAGTAATTCTAGAAGTATCTGTAGCAGCAGCAGTTGTAATGGTGGTAGTGGTGCTTGCTGCAGTGGCGGCGGCGGCAGCGATGGTATCATTTCGTAGTGGTGGAAGTGGTAGCCGTTTGGGGATGGTGGAGGAGAAGGAAGACGCCGATGTCGGTGGTGATGGTGAGGATGTGTTGAGGAAAAGGCTAAACGAATGATGGCGGTAGCGATAATTGCAAGGATTACGACGATGACGATAATGATGATGATGGGGATAACGATAGGGATTGATTATGACGATCATGACGATGACGTCGTTGATAATGATGCTGATGGTGATGTCGATAACCTTAGCCAAACAGTGTTAAATGTCTTGACCAAGAACATATGAAAATGTAATTATCGCTATAATGAAGTCACACACCAATGTGGCAAGAATTCCTTATTGCAATTCAACCAATCACCAGTCGCCACCTAATTAATCTCCTCCATCACTGCAATTCTTGCTCCTAGAGAATATTTCTGTTTAATTACGCTTCCAAGACAGGTGTTAATCTAATTTAATTAGCTGTTTTAGTTAATATTTCATATACCTTTCTCACCTCTCTCACTCTACCTGCCTCTATCTATCTATCTATCTATCTATGTCTGCCCACTTCATTCTTCTATATTTCTCTTTTCCCTTCCATACATATATACATATATCCTATATATATATATATATATATATATATATATAT
>NC_068999.1:1404515-1405258 GCF_001194135.2 Octopus bimaculoides
ATATATATATATATGCATGCATATATATATATTTATACACGCATACATTTATATATATACATACATACATACAAAGATATATATACACATATGTGTACGTGGATGTTTGTATTTATTTGTGCGCACACACACACACACACACACCTAAACGCATGCACCCATAACAGTATTGTTGGCCTCTTATCATTGTCGATGTTCTTGGAGCTCATATTGTTATTTTTCTTCCCATTAATCTCCCCGAATGATAGACGTGAAATATCTATATTTCATAACGAGAATATAATATATGTAAATTTTTCATTTAAATCTCTTAAATCGAAAATCATTTAAAATTAGTAATGTTCGTATGATCAAAGTCGCTAGGACAATCACCACAGTCTTCATCATCAACACAACCACCATAACCACCACCATCATCATCATCGTCATCGTCATCATAATCATCATCATCATCAATAACACCACTACCATCACCACCATCATCATCGTCGTTATCATCATCATCAATGTTACGGTCAGGAGCAACCGGAGCAATATTAACGAACGAGGGGGTACATTTATTAGAAATAACAGCTAATTTTTCTTCAAATCCGCAGCAATCTATGTTAAAAGGAATGTGCGTATATTTTACATAGATACATACACAAGCACATATACATATGTATATATTTACCTAAATCCATCTTCATATATATATGTATATGTATATATATATATATATATATATATATATATATATATAT
>NC_068999.1:1409848-1410622 GCF_001194135.2 Octopus bimaculoides
ATATATATATATATATATATATATATAAAACCGATTATACACATATGTATGCATATATGCATTCACAAACAGGGCTTTGTGAAATTTTGTTCATATACATATATATACAATACTATAACAAATTGCAAATGTGGTAAACTGAACGGTATTGATAACTTTGACCGAATATACTTACACATATACACATATGTGTGTGGGTGTACATGCCAGTGTGAGTGCATGTATATCTGTGTACGTGTGTATGTGTGTGTGTGTGTAGCCTGTATGTGTGGGTACGTTGGCTGATTGCATTATTAAATTTAAGTATTATATCATCTTAAGTGTCTCCTTCAAATGACTCTTCTTCTTTCTGCACTACTTTCTTAAACCAATCCGAGTTCAAGCCCAGTCATCACCACCACCATCATCACCATCACCATCATCATCATCATCATCATCATCATCATCATCATCATCATCATCATCATCATCATCGTTCTCATAATCAAAATCCCAGATAATTTACTCGTAATGCAAACGAAAGAAAAATAAACAACGAAAAATCAGCATCAAATGCAGGAAAAGCCAAACAAATGAGAATTGTGTAATAATATACATTCAGATGTATATATTTATCCATATATTCTACACACACGCACGCACACACATACACAAATGCATTCGCACGCACATACATATATACATATATAAACACAGAGACACATATCGATACCTATAGGTTGTGTTCATATATACACATATGCAACAACTTATAAATATATAAGTGAATATATA
>NC_068999.1:1411184-1412109 GCF_001194135.2 Octopus bimaculoides
ACACACACACACACATACATATACATGTATGGCTTTGTTAGTTTCGGTGTGTATACTGTACAAGAGTAATCGTTATGAATGTGAATATATATACATACGTATACACGCACACTCACATATGTATATATATATATATATGCGCGCGTGAGTGTTTGTGACTATGCATGTGATTGTGTGCGTGTGTGTATGTGCGTGGCGGGGTAAGAGAGAGTGTGTGTGTGTCACTAACCCTACGCTGAATGCTTCAGGAAGATATCTTGTTTTGTGTGTTTCTGTGTTGAAGTTATTTATCGTTTGTGTTTGATATTCGCAGTAATTAGATCTATTCAGGTGAAATATGGAAGAAGATACCTTTCCCATGATATGATTTTTATATATGAGGAATGCATATATGAATGTATGTATGTATAAAATCACGTTAATATTAATACTGATGTATACATTTACATTAATACTGATGTATACATTTACAGACGCATACAGAACGTCATACTCATTGACACATACATAAGTATATATATTCGTACATACACTTATATGCACACACATACATAGGAACGACACACAGACATATACATTTATATACGCATGAATGCATGTATATGTAAGTATGCATGCATATATATATATACATGGAGAGAGAGAGAGAGAGAGAGAGAGAGAGAGAGAGAAAGGGAGAGAGAATGATTGAACGACAGAGAAAAAGAAGGGTGTGAAGGCTTCACATCGAATTATTCACACATTTATATGCAAAAATGAACATTCGATACTCATATATATATGTGTGTATATATGTATGTGTATGAATTCTAACGATGAGTGTTGGTATGTTTTCACCCATATTAGTTACAGATTCACATACACAAACACATACACACACACACACACCCGAACGCATATATATATATATATATATATATATATA
>NC_068999.1:1412150-1416061 GCF_001194135.2 Octopus bimaculoides
ATATATGGGTGTGTGTATATGGTATCTATGTATATCATATATTATATAGCCGTTTATATCAGATAATATTTAAGATGAGTTGCATTTTAATCAGCTATCCTTCTGTTTTCCGCTGGATGTAGGCACTAATGTCTGTTTAACCTAATTTCGCAAGAAATACTTATCTGTGAACCGCTGTGAGGTCTCTGGAGTTTTTTGTATAGATTCTGCGTATAAAAGAGTAATAGTGGAAGTAGGTGTAATAATAGAAATGGTGGTTGTTAGCCGGTAGTTGGAGGTAGCAGCCATGAGGGTGTAGAGGAGAAAGAAGAAGAAGAAGAAGAAGAAGAAGAAGAAGAAGAAGAAGAAGAAGAAGAAGAAGAAGAAGAAGAAGAAGAAGAAGAACATATTGCGTATGAAGGAAAGGAGGGGGGCGAGTGAAGGAAAAGAATACGGAATGATTGGAGTGAGGTTTATTGAGTGAGGTGCAGACGGAGGAGAGGAAGACGATTGTGGAGAGATGATTTTACGGATAAGAAAGAGGAGGGAGTTTAGAAGAAGAAGAAGACATGTGAACGGGTAAAGGGTGAACAAAACGAAGAAAAGGGAGACGGAGAAGGAAGGAGAGGAGAAGAGGAAGAAGAAGAAGAAGAAGAAGAAGAATCAGCTGATGGTGATGAAGAGAAGGAAGAAGATACTGATGTCGACGGCAACGAAGTTCATAAAGCAAATCGTCATTGTCTTGATCCTGTATTATTTCATGAAAATGGCGAGTTACCCCACGGCCCAAAAGTTTCATCATTCCATGTCTTTTGGGGTTCATCCCCATCATGAATACCTTTCATACCTTCAGCTCTCACCTTCATCTTCTATGTTTTCTGATATAACCTTACCTACACAAGCGTCAATTCATACCCTCCTCTTTTTCTTTCATTTTCAATTATGGTTTCACCTTCCAGACTTTCTCTCCATCATCTTCAAACACTTTCAGCTCTCACCTTCCATACATTCAGCTCTCAACGTCCATACATTTAGCTCTCACCTTCCATATATTCAGCTCTCACCTTCCATACTTTCAGATGTATCTAAAACATAATCAAGGTTACAGAAGCATCGCTGAAAAGATGTGGGCGAGTTCAAGGCCTTCTTTCAGGGAAACACGTAACCACAAATGAGGCAGAAGAGAGGACGAGGACGCATAAAAGTAGCTTGGAGCGGGATACTGAGAGCAAGCTGAGAAAATTCAGGCGATCAACTGGAGAGAAATAGAAAAATAAAAACTGCCCAGTGTTGTGAACTGTGGATAAAAGTCGCCGATAGCTTATCGTTCACAAGGGGCAAAGTGCTTAAACAAGTATAGTACTGAAGTGGGTAGCATCAATTTATCTTCCTCTAAATGTGTTTTTTTGTACCTGAAGTAGAGGTCAATATGTAGCCACGTAAATTTACAATCTGTCGTCGTGCAAAACTTATGTCGACCGTGACATTCATCCTTCAAGATTCAATACCACACACCACACACACGCACTGGCAGAAATTGTGTTGATGGTGTCGTTACTCTTCCCATTCGTGCTTAACTGTGCAGACATTGCAAAAGTCATGTCATTACATTTGCTTGACTCTTCCCTGTATTTACTAGACATTGCTCACCTGTTAATTGGCAAAGGTGTTTGAAGGTCGATTCGCATACTTTTGATATATATTACAGGTCTCTATGTTCTAACGTATTAATCCTTCTGGCATTTTTAAAACAATAAGCATTCATTTTACGGCGAATGCATTTGTTATTTCTAGCATGTCGATTAGCCAGTACAGTTTCCCTTACAGACACGATAAGAAAATTAGTCATCGTCTGCTGCAATATTAAATCACTTCATAAGTTCACAAAATTGTATAATAATTTTGCGATGATTTTCATTGACGCAAGGGCCTTACTCAAAGACTTTCGTTGCATTTCGATTCATTCAGCACTCAATGATTCTCTATGCCATTGAATTTGTGGTTTATCTTCTTCTGAGGTCGACTTGTTCCTTTCAAATTCCCTGCATAGATATTACCCATAATGCACTTGTGATGATTTCATCGTGTATGATCTGCTCCTTTGAATGTTGACCTTCTTTTCCAATTCACAAATTAATATTTGAAATTGGAAAATAATGGATACGTTTGAAGTGAGAGAAAGATGAAAAGCGAAAATGTGCGGGTAGAACTGCTACAGATTCCCTTCAAAGCAACCGTGTATAAAGTTTCCAATTTATAACAAATGTATGCGTTCTTCTGCTAGAAGGTTTCTGTATTGATTTCTGTTTATATATATTATTAGCCCTTGTGAGAAAAAGAAGGTCAGATCACCTCTTGGTTAGATGTAAACAATCTATAGAATAATGTCGCCTTTCAGTATAACAACACAGTTGAAGAGAATATTGTTGCAGAGAATATAGACTTGGTGAATTAATTATTGGAAGCGTGCTTATTGTTGTCCTAAAGGAAGTATGTTATTAATACGACACATTGTTAGTGATGTTTTGTTTAGCCCCAGATCAGCCATGACCGAGAAAGGGCAACAATGAATGGCTTCCCACTCGTTAACATCCCTTTGCTTTGTTTATCTGGAACTAACTATAGAAAGTGTCTTTTGTTTTGAAGAGCCAGCGGTGGAGGGGCATGACTTCAGGGATACATGGGTTCAATTTCTACATGTTAGAGCCAAACAACAGTCACAGACTTCACTTGTTTGAAACCAGTCATTTATACTACGGCGCTTAAACTCCTATATCCCTTATCTACATCGGTAGAGTCGTACAGAACGTCATGGCAAGTTCGATTTTGCAATCAATCATTTCAGACTGAATTAAATCATAAAAATCAAAGGTAGAAACGTTTGCGTTGCGTTCTGAGTTTGAATACAGTCAGGTTCCATTTAGGTGGCAGACTTAATACTTAGTCTGTATACCGGCGGCACCTGGGACGTTGGGTGCTTCATCTAGAGAATAGTATTACAAGCATCAGATCTGTCATTTTGACGATAACTTCCTACCTCTCTCCATTCTATCATTCGCAGGGTACTGTAAACAGACATGCGCACTCTCTTTCTTTCTGATAAACGATTAAAGGAGCAAATTTAAATACAATTTCGTATTTCATTTCTGTTATTACGGACGAAATAGTTACAGCAACTATCAGCAAGATTTGAAAGAAGACATCATACGACGTACAAATGAGTGGAAATTTGCTACCACAGAATCAATCATTGCATTGGCTTGAAAAATAATGCTGTTCTATGAATATAACGGTTTAACAAAACACACACAGACACATACAAATACAAGCGCTCGCGTGCGCGCAGAATATCCGTTCAAACTGTGATTCTTTTTCTAGATTAAAATTTATGGTATTTTACGAGATTTCTTTTATTGGGAATACCAAGAGTAAGAAGAAGAGAGCGATAACAATTTCATATGCAAACGCACAGCATATTAATAACTTATTTGGTTTCCAGCATTCATTTAGAAAGATTACTAAATATTAAGTTAGAAAACGACAATATTCAAAGTGATAAGTTATAGACATGAAATTTCAAAAAATATGGAGTTTAATCCAGTCTAAGGAACGGAAGATCAGTGACACCAAGAAATTCATACGAGCAATAACAAGTACGTAGATAGATAAATAGATAGATAGATAGATAGATAGATAGATAGATAGATAGATAGATAGATAGATAGATAGATAGATAGATAGATAGATTGATAGACAGGCAGACAGATAGACAGATAGCTGGACATAAACACACATACCTATATATATAGGCGCAGGCGTGGCTGTGTGGTAAGAAACTTGCAGTACCACTTTGTCACACTTTGGGCAAGTGTCTTTTACCGAAGCCTTGTGAGTGGAAACTGAAAAGAAGCGCGTCGTATATATATATATAT
>NC_068999.1:1416136-1417166 GCF_001194135.2 Octopus bimaculoides
TATATATACGTATGTATGTATCTATGTGAGTGTGTTTGTCTTCCCATCATCGCTTGACATCTGCTGTCGGTAAGTTTACGTCCCCTTCACTTAGAAGTTCGGAAAAAAGAGACCGCTAGAATATGTTCCGAGCTTTAAAAAAAACCTAAGTACAGTGGATTGCGATTCCCGTTGACAGCGTGTTGATATCTTAAATACTTATATTATAGAAATTAGTTCAGTTCTCTGACGCCTAATGGATTTGCTGTGTATATCAGTAGATTGGCTGATTATTTTTCTGGTATTGATGGAGTAATGCAGACAC
Source organism: Octopus bimaculoides (assembly GCF_001194135.2). Classification (NCBI taxonomy): domain Eukaryota; kingdom Metazoa; phylum Mollusca; class Cephalopoda; order Octopoda; family Octopodidae; genus Octopus; species Octopus bimaculoides. Next base: position 1,416,441 of record NC_068999.1, read on the forward strand.
CCCTGATCATGACTCACTGATGCTCCATAATCAATTAAGGCTGCTCTACACATTTTCTTTCTTTCAATCTACGGGGAAATAGTTAAATTTGCGATGTTTTCAATATGAACTATGTAGGTTTACATATATTAATGATTGATTTTATGTAAAGTCTTCTATAAAGACAATATAACATTCATTTGAAGGATAACTCATTACTTTTTAGGAGAGTAAATGTTTATTTTTATAAGAAGAGTATTGACAGACATGCTATATTTTGTTTCTGTAAACACATTGCCGTTGTCTAGATAAAGAAACTAATACGGCAATTACAAAGCGATAGAAATTTCCGAAAGCATCCAACAGTTTTGCAATTTACTGTTCAGAGGGGATGATATTGAGAATTTCTGTGGCATGAATTGTGTTTTATGTAAACAAACCAAATTTCAAAACGTCACATGTTTAGAATAAACGAATGTACCACGAGAATAGACGCAGACGTTTGTATAAAAGTTAAGCGAACGGTAAAATATGCGCGTACAAGCACGCACAAATATACATCATGTGCACGCACACACATTCCATATATACGTTTATATATATATGTATGCCTGTGTGAGAGTGTCTCTTGGAGCGTAAGAATATGTGTGTGTGTGTGGGTGTGTGTGGGTGTGTGTGTGTGTGCGTGTATGTGTGCATGCGCGTATATATATATATATATATATATATATATATATATATATATAT
>NC_068999.1:1417621-1418431 GCF_001194135.2 Octopus bimaculoides
TATATATGTATGTATATATATATCTGTGAAATGTTTGATAGATAACTAACGAATACTGTTGATATCTAAAAGAGACAAGCACACAAGCAAACATTATTATTATAATCGTCTCCACTTTTGATCACCATAGCACCATAGGATGCAAATAAAAGTGACGCGGAATACACTAGAAAGAGAGCAGAAAACATTTCACTGGATGTATATAAAAATTGAAAAGGAGATGAGAGGAATGGTAAAGTGAGATAAGTATTGAAAAGAAGCTTGCAATGATAAACAGAGACCATAAAATTTATGAAGAAAAAAATACAATTAGAATACAAACAGAAAATTTGTGTAAAAAAGCACTGTAAAAATATCAAATAAAAGCCACGTTGTATATTTGTAAAGTACAGGGAAATTAATATGATATTCTGGCAAACATCCGGGTATTTATGGTTTCTGCTCATTTATTGTCCTTCATTTTTATTTTAATATATATGTTCGCTTAATGTTTTTTCGCGTGCTTTATCTTCCGCCATTTTTGCCCAGATTACTCTTACTAAAACCAGCTTAGCAGACATCACATATATACATAAATATCGTGTCTATACATGTACCTATGTATGTTTGTACGTAGGTATCTACATATGTATGTACGCATGTATGTATGTGTGTGTCTCGATATTCGTATCCCTTTCCTTTTCTCTCTCTCCGACTCTTGCTTTAAACATATATGTGTGTATGTGTATATACATACACACACACACACACACACACACACACACACACATATATATATATATATATATATATATATATATATATATATAT
>NC_068999.1:1418625-1422645 GCF_001194135.2 Octopus bimaculoides
TATATATACACGTTCATATGTATATTTTTGCAATATATGTGCGTGTGTGTATTTATAACATATTCTTAAGGTGTAGTTATCAACACAACGTGTATTAACATGTGTGTGTGTCTGTTGTTTATGTGTGTGGTTGCATGTGTGTGTGTGTGTATGCGTGTGTGGAGAAAAAAATATGCATATATGTTTATACTTGGATATTGAAGCATTCATTTGTATGACTACGTGTGTGAAAGAGAGAAAGAGAGAGAAATAGAAAACAGAGAGAGGGTGGATGAGAGAGAACCTGTACACATACGCACGAAATTATATTTAAGTAATTTTTACAACTCTTGTAACCAATACTTAAAGGAGATTTACAATGAAATACACTCATCTGCACACATACACATACACATACACATAGACGCGCACACACACGCACACACATATATGTATATGTATGTATGTATGTATGTGTGTGTGTGTGTATATATATGCATATATATATATATATATATATATATATACACACACATATGGTGTGGAAAAGTTAAATGGACGCAAAATGAAAACCGCCAATAACACAAAGAACAACAATAATGTGCTACTAACAATAACAACAATATTAACGTCAACAAAATTAGAAAAAAAAATACAGATCGGCAGCTATAAAACAACAAGAACAACAATATTTTGTGGATAGAAACAAATAATGGAAAAAATTATTCGAGAATAAAAAATTCAGGCAGTTAACGAACACATCCAACTGACATACGTAAAGACAAACATATATCTCCAGAATCACCATCGCCATCACCAATTACAACAACAACAAAGAACATGCATTAGTATTATCGCCGCCACCGCAGCCACTACCACCAGGAATATTTGGCAGTCAATTTGGGGAAGAAATTTAATTTACTTAATGTATTCATTTGAACCGTTCAGTCACCGACCACACCCCGAACTTTCATTGCTTACATCAATCAGCCTCTTTTTATACCGAGCTCACAAAAGAACTTGTTCGTGAATGAGGTATAATGGTAGAAAGAACAGCTTAATCTCCCTCAAACCAAGCATTGGTGTCTTATATTACTTCCCAGATCTTGGCATTCGGCCATTCAATTCGGGGAGCGACTTAAGTAGATTTCATGAACCCCACTGTCCAATGAGTGAAAAGATATATCATCGATCCCGAAATTATAGTAGAAAAATTCCGACCTCGGCGGAATTTGAACTGAGAACGTAAGGCGGACGAAGTGCTGTTAATAGTATTTTACCCAGCGTCCTAATGATTCTTCCAGATCACAGCACTATTCGTTTCTTTGAATAACAAATATATATATCTTGATGGTCAGGCCTGGAATGTCTTTGATCGTAAGTGGGCTTAATAATTTCGAACTTGAGATGAAGCAAAACCATCAAAATGACATTCACATTAAGAACAACAACGATGAAGAGAGTGACACGGTGCCTCAAGTATCCTTTACCAATGAAAGAATTCAATAAAGATTCCCTATGAGGTTGATCAGTCTGCTAGAAGAAGCAGCCAAATGTTCCTTGAATGATACCTTTACGTGTTACATATATTGTAGATAAACGAGGCCATGGAGAAAGACGATGTGGCTATTGCATATCGTTCAGGGTTGACCTGGGGTCAAATATCAGTATCGGGAGCAGCAGCAGCAGCAATAATAGCAACAATAGCAACATGAAGTTTAGCATGGTAAAGAGAACGATAAGAAATACTGTTAGTAACATCATAACTACCATCGTGAACAACAAGAATATCATCTGCATCAACATTAGCATCACCACCATCACCGCCACCGCCACCTCCACCACCACCACCTCCACCACCACCACAATTAACAATAATAATAAGAACAACTCCACCACCGCCACCACCACAGTGACCGTCGCCGGCACCGTCACTGCAGTGAACACTTCCGCCGTCGCCACCAAAACAGCAATTAACAGTATCAACTCCACCACCACTACCATCAGCATCACCAGCCAGAGCAACCACGGAGCAAAAATTACATAATTCCAGACTACGACATCGTTATCCTCCATTGTTAACAACAACAACAACAATAACGACGACAACAAAGACAACAACATCAGCAAAAACATAACTGACATGGCTACTGTTACAAATGCCATTTCGTTGCTCAGCAACCAGGAATGTTCTTCCCCCTCCCCTTCCACTGTTATATTGAAACTCAATGTATTTGGATATTTCATTGGTTCTTATCAGAGAAACGAGGCCAAACTCTGCAGAACGTGGGTGACGGTGGCGGATGGAAGGAAGTGTATCAACGAACAATACACGTCTCCACCCTTAACAACTGCCGTCAATTTCACTAAACTTCAGTTTCATTCCCAACAGCCAACAGTCTGGTCGTTAACCTCAAAACCACATTCTAAACATGTCACCTTATTTGTAAAAGGCAACCAGCCTGAGAGGGCCACGTGGCATCTGAAGGTGCAGTTGGACTCAACACGTCTATGAAGCTTTGTTTGTTTGTTGTTGTTGTTTTGGTTTCTTTCCATCCTGAACTGCTAGCAGCCAGTCCAGGGTGGAAGTTGAGCACCCTCGAGAAAAGGCTTCTTTATTGATGGTTTCACAATGAATTTTCTTTTACAGATCTCTGACGAGAGTTCCAATACGAAACTTTTGATCTGGTAACCGATTATAGGAAACACAATTCTATTTACGATCGATTCGTACTGTTCATATGCCGGGGTCACAGCGAGAGTTTAGAGGCAGAAAAAGTATCAACATCATCATCATCATCATCATCATCACCATGATCATCATCGCCATCATCCTAATCATCGTCATCATCGTCGTTGTCGTTCACCGCATTCAGGTTTCAAGCCAATATTTTTCTCACTTGCTGCAGGTAGTCTTTCTGTTTTTTTGTTTTTTTTTCATACCGTTGTGCTTAATTCCTTTTGGCCACCACTACGAATGCATCAACTGGTGCCGCTGATGATGCTACAACGGTTAATTCTATATCTAAAGCACGTTATTATCGTTTTCATAATAATCATAAAATTTTTTGTTTTACCTTTCATATTATCGTTGGCAAATATGTCCACATTGTATACTTGCCACTACTACATCGTCCATCATTATCAAACAGATGCGAGACACAAACCGCTTAGAGAAGCTAGTAATCAGATCTAAATGTCCTGGGTTGGTATTGAACCTGAAACCTAGAACAAAACCAAAAACACTTTTGCATGTCCAAGCCCCTTCTGCACGTGACAATATTTGATGTATATATAGCAACCAAATAATTAATTAACAAGTTTACTGACACATCCTTCCAGAGTGATCAAAGTTAATGGATGTGTGATGATTCCTCAAAAGTATGCCGAGATATTTTATCAGTTCAGTCATTCGGTCATCCGGTCATTCGGTCATTCGGTCATGCAAACATTTGTGTTTGGTTAATTTAAAAATTTAACAGATAATTAAAGACCAAAACAGGAGCGAATTTTATTCAGCAAATATTTAAAAGGCAAAATAATTAATTCACGAGTACATACGCAAGGAGAATGACGACGGGGAGAAAGAAAGAGAGAGAGAGAGGGGCTGGAAGAGAATGAATTGAGCATAAATGAAATGTATAAGACGAAAGACGGAGAGAATGAATAATAAACGAAGGAGGAAGGAAAGAGGATATGAAAATAGAGTCCATTAAGATAATGGATTTTAGTATATATTGTATGTTTTTGTTGTTATATTTTGGGTATTTTTTTAATTCTATTTTATCTTATATCAGAAGAAATAATATTAATTGATTGTGATCCATCGTCAATGTAAGAATAACGAAAACGAAATACACAAATAGCAACAAGAAGAATTACAGCACCATTCCTAATGACAAAAACATTAGACACCTTTAAAGGATGTATTTATTAAATTATGCTTCATACATACATACATACATACATACATACATACATACATACATATATATATATATATATATATACACTTATAGATACATACATACATATATGTGT
>NC_068999.1:1422708-1423932 GCF_001194135.2 Octopus bimaculoides
TATATATATATATATATATATATATATATATTAGGTAAAAATACTACTTTAATAACAGGAAGGCGATGACGACGCAGGATATACAAGAAAAAAAAAGAGGGAAATCGTGGTAAAAGCCGAGAAGAAGGAGAAGCGAAAATTAACCATCAGAACGCTCATTACTCCACACCTCACGTCAGACACTAATCACAAGGAAATGACACACAACGACGAAAAGAAAACCATAAAAGCAAAACTATTATATTACTTATCAGAAGATATCTCTACTAAATTGATATAAAATGAGATTCTGGCACTCTTTCTTCCTTCGTTCTTTTCATTCCTTCTTTATTCTTTCTTTCTTTCTTTCTTTCTCTAATCTTATCTTAATGGCGTCACTCTTTATTAAGAAGTACGTCGAACGGGAGCTAAAAAATACCTATGTGCAAACAGTAGTATATCCAAATATACTCACAGGCATTCATACATGCGTGTGTGTATATATATATATGTGTGTGTGTGTGTGTGTGTGTGTGTGTGTGTGTGTGTGTGTGTGTGTGTGTGCATGTGTGCGTGCCTCTGTGAGTAGGCATGTGTACGTGTGTGTGTACATACTAACGCACTCACATATATATATATACAATCATATATATATTAATATATATCAACACAAAGATACATATCGATAAGATATAACTTGCATGTCTATGTAAAATACCAAAACATATTTAGATAGATATACATCTAGAGATAAAATTCTACCTAAATATACAGAGAGAGACACACACATATTGATAAAGGGAAGAAAATGTGTATGAGAACCGAAACGTGTATAATGTATGAAAAATGTGTGTTATTAAATCAATAATGATTAGCTAATATGGTTGATATTAACAGAAATGGAACTTGTCAAAACAAGAGATGATAAACGGGAGTAAGTAAAATATCAGCCGTTTTGACATGAAAGTATTTTGTGCAGTTTCACATATAAATATACGAGACATATGTCTTAAAAACATACGTACACATAAATACGTTTGTATGTGTATGTATATATACAAATATAGGTGTAGGAGTGGCTGTGTGGTAAGTAGCTTGCTACCCAACCGTATGGTTTGCGTTCAGTCCCACTGCGTGGCACTTTGGGGCAAATGTCTTTTAGTATAGCCTCTGCCCGACCAAAGCCTTGCAAGTGGATTTGGTAATATATATATATATATATATATATATATATATATATATATA
>NC_068999.1:1423972-1425910 GCF_001194135.2 Octopus bimaculoides
AGAGAGAGAGAGAGAGAGAGAGAGAGAGAGAGAGAGAGAGATAAGTGTACATGAATGTGTGTAAGAATTGGTGGATCACTGGTGAATCTATTTCGTTGCATTTACTTTGATCATCGATAAAATAATGAAGTCGATAAAAAAAAAGGTGATGCCTTGCGCCATCTTCTGTATAAGAATATAAACATGTTTACTGTAGCTCTATTGCTCCTGAAGCAAAGAGCATGTGTCTGCGTGGTTACAAGATTTACTAGATATAACAACTAAATTTGGCAGAAATATAGCGTCGAATTTTAAACAAAGATTTATCGTGTGATGAATTTCTAGATAAATACGACGAGATAATCACTGCTGAAAGACCTTTGATCGTACGTTAGATCGATCATGGATCTGTTGGATTTCTATAACAACAACATTAACACCACGTGTTACCTTGGGGCCACATTGAAAGCCTGTTGTTTATAACAGCATAAAATATCCAATATGCAAGAAATTTATTTGCTGAAGCTCTTAGAATATTAATCTCCCTCGTCAATAGATACTTTGAAGCAATTCCCATTGTTCAGAAACGTACGGATGAACTGTTTTAGTAAAACTCTTTGAAACATCATGCGAAACATCAGATAATTGATGTTCTTATCCATAAAAGTCTTCAACAAGAACTTCGCAAATATTTCACATTTCAAAGCGAAGCATTGTGTTATTGTAAATGTTATAATGGATGACGCTTTCCGGATGCTATGCATCCACAAATCTTCATCCGTTATATTATTTCAACATGTTATTGTACAATACATGCAATACATAAAAACAAGTATGGGAAACACCGCTGTTTAAGACGGTGACTACTTGGCCACATGGTTAGAGCGTTGGGTAGAATACTCTTCCATATTTATTTCAATTTTCTATGCGCTGAGTTCAAATTCCGCCGAAATCAAATTTAAATTATATCCTATTAGAATGTGACTTGACAGTACTGTTAGATGTTTCGGAAGGTGTCTTGCACCATTACTTCCAGCTATATGCTTTAAATGGTGGTTGAGGCTACAAAGAATGCAAAAAACGGTTAAGACCCACTGATTTCATGAAAGTTTAAGCAAGCAAGACAACCTGGAAACTGAACGTTAAAAATAGGTCACAGTACAACGGTACTTTTGGGGATATTTCTTCCGTGAGTACATATTTAGCCGCGCGTGTGCGTGTATCTGTCAGTCTGTCCGTCTGTGTCTGTTTCTAAATCTTTCTTTTCTATTTTGGTGGGCTTTTGGCGCCAATTTCCTTCTCAAGAACATGCAATGTACTTCCTATATCGGAAACTGTCCTAAAGCTATCGACCTTACACTGAAATTAAAAATTAAAAGCCAAAGAATCACTTTATAATTCATAAACTTTGGCACACCGGTAATTAACTGTAAATGCAACTCTAATACGAGAGTGTTGGAAAGAGCAGTCGAATCCTTCGGAAATTGTATTTCATCAGGTTTCCTCATCAATACTGTCTTAATAATGAATGAAAAACAACTAGAAAAACAAAATTGCTGCAGAGGATTGGACGGCCGTTGACGAAAGCTTTAATTAAACAGATTTGAACAGGAGATCATCAACTCGGTGTGGCGTCACTGCTGATATCTGCGTAAACTGGAATTTTTCCATTTAATTATCTTGATTAGTTAATTAGCTAACATTATATCGTTGTTCCACTGCCGCGTTAAGATGTCTTCTACCCCATTTGCATTTAAATCGAATTCAATGAAAATTATTATTGTGAATTATCATAAATATTTGCATAAATCACCATAATGTATTGCGTCAGATGTATCGATGAATCAAAGCTATTTTATTTCAATGTTAATGTTATATTTATTAAAATGTTAAACCCAAGAAAATATCGCTGCAAATATTTTATATCTCTCTCGGAAATGATGCGTTCAAATTATATAT
>NC_068999.1:1426020-1426701 GCF_001194135.2 Octopus bimaculoides
ATATATATATATATATATATACAAGTGTGTGTGTTTGTATCAGGTATGTACCGTCAGTAATTACTCAGAGTAAGAAGTTGGTGACATTTATGTAGTAGAACACACAAAAATAAGCGACACACAGGCTCGTGAGTGAGTTGAAGGTAGACTTACTTCTGCCTTTATAGCACGTGTTCTACACCAGGACTATGTGTAGCTTTAATACTGAGATTGAAAAGCAGGAGCGAATGATGCCTACATAATCTACAAAAAATAAATAAAATATTTTGCATTTTATGCATAGCAATGAGATTAACCTCCATAATTTTATTGAATTAGGTGCATATTTTGCGATAAAAGCAAAATGCTGCTATCGATCTATTTTATTTAAGGAAGGCACTGTCTACCTTAAATAAAATATCTCGAACGTGCCTTCCTTGCCTAGCTAGGCGACACATCCCTTATCACAACTGCCTGAAGAACGATCACGTGAAACTCTTGGGAGCAAATGTTTTATCGAAATGGCTTCCATTTGTGTCTTTCGTTGTTCGAAAAAATAATTCAAATTCCATGTACTCGTACTTCGTATTTTTTGTTGTACACATTTCATGAAGTTCAGTGCCCACATATGCTTATATATATACGTATAGATGTATGTACATATATGAATGTATATATGAATGTACATATATGAATGTATAT
>NC_068999.1:1429614-1430544 GCF_001194135.2 Octopus bimaculoides
ATATATATATATATATAATAGATACATACGTATATATATGTATTTCTATAGATCAATACAAAGACATATAAACTCAGGCATAGACACCCACACAGACATACGCACACACGCATACATATGTACGTATACATACACACAAACACTCATACTTCATGTTCTATGTGATAGTAAGTAATCGTCAATTGCAAGTGATCAAAATATCGAATTAGTCTATAGCTTAAATTATTATCTGTCCGAAACTGCGTCGCCGTCGCTTCCACACCAGCACCCTAACATCCTAACATCGTATCATGCACCTCTGTCTTACTGAATTAAAATCATTCTGAAAATGTGCGGAATATATGTAGGTGCATCGTGGTACTTGACATTTTCCGTCTGTGAATTGTAACTTGCATTGATATCAAGACACTTCAGCTGTTAATATTTGTGTGGAAGTGTAAGTATGAACTTGCGTATTGGAGGTGTGTATATGCATACACACACATACACTCACACACAGACATACACTTATATATGTGTCTGAATGTATGTATCTAAGTAGTTCTGTATGTATAGGAAGCAGGTATGGGTAGGACTGTGCGTATGCGGTGAAGAATTTGATAACATTCAGTTATTCACATTTTAGCTTTTCATCTAATTGATTTATATTTCTGTTTAAATTTTATTATCATATACGTTTATTTCATTTCTTTGTTCCAGGGAAATGAAGAGAAAAAGCATTAACGCAGACGCACACACGCACACCCAACGATATATCTGCATGTATGTGTGTGCAAGTGTGTAGATATGCGTGGGAATCTGTGTGTGTGTGTGTGTGTGTGTGTGTGTGTGTGTGTGTGTGTGTGTGTGTGATGAAAATATAGATATTATTAATGTTATCGAAATATACAGTAAATTAAATACATTTCCTTCATAAAGACGAAATGCAAG
>NC_068999.1:1441204-1442282 GCF_001194135.2 Octopus bimaculoides
TGTGTGTGTGTGTACACACACAATTTAATGCACACAGCCAGATATATGCTAGTGCAGTTGAGAGTTGAGAAAATACAAATCAATAAAAAAAAAGTGAAAACGAAAACAAAAATTAAAATAGGGTGAAAGGAAAATGGTGTAACAAGTCAAAACTTTCTTCACCAGACATTTTTTATGACAAATACTTCTGTTCTTTTCCTTAGTTGCACAAACTTTTACTAAGATCTTGGAAGATATTTTCCCTAATGACCAAATGCAAAACATTTTCTTCTTGTTAAACTTACCTACAAAATGCGTTGTTTTTAACGTTCATGTCATTACTGAACTTATAGAAGAAGATTTCAACTTAATTAATTTTTTCAAATATCTCTCTAGTATTCTTTGTTAGTGCTTTAATGTTTCCATCTCCGGTAGAAAAAGATACTGACCAAAAATGTGATGCTAGAAAATACATCGCCAATACATTTGAAACTATGGAAACTGATTTTAAGTTTAAAATGTACTGAAACAATGAAAGAAACGAAAATAAAAGCGATGCACGTGAAAACACAATCACTATACCAAATGCAAAAGTAAAAAAAATTACGATATTAATATAATATTCGATATCAATATCAGCGACGTTTATATATATATATATATATATATATATATACAAACACACACACACGCATAGATATGTACAAAATATAAAACGGATTGGCTGATATTATTCAGAATACTTTCACCAATATACTACGAGAGCAAAGATGTGACGAAACAGTAGAAGTGTTTTCTAAATAATGAATTCACTTCAACTCATTTTCCGCTGGTTATATATTTACATAAACTCTTCGGATATTCTGGAATTCTTGATGTGCATCAAGTAGCAAGAACATTCTTGTTGTATGAGCCGATAACTGCAGACGTGCTTTGCATAGCGTACAACAAGGTTTTTAGCAAATCTCGTGTGCATGTTTATCATAAATGTGTGTGTGTGTGCTTGTTTATTACTTTCTTATAATCATAGATATGTATATGTATGTATATAAATATGTATATGTATGTATATATATATATATATATATATATATATATA
>NC_068999.1:1442909-1446612 GCF_001194135.2 Octopus bimaculoides
GTAAATAGCAGGAAATGCCTAAATGGTGACGTGTATTGAGGAGACACGATTTATTTTTATTAAAATGAAAACAACAAATAAACATCATATTAATAATAATAATAATAATAATAATAATAATGATGATAATAATAATAATAATAATAATAATAATAATAATAATAATAATAATAATAATAATAATAATAATAATAATAATAATAATAATAATAACAACAACAACCACAACAACAGCAGCAACAACAAAAATATTAATAGTTGTATAAGAAGCAACTACTATATTTAATTTCATTATCAACCAAATATTTCTTCATATTAATTTCAGAACACGTTCGAATGGAATTGTCTGTCAATTCGAAGCTGCATCAAAATATGAAATTGCCAGACATTTCAACAGTCTTCTCTCCAGATTGAAATTTACCCTTCATTAATCCAATATCGTTTCATTTTTGTTCTCTCACAATGTTGTTGTTGACGGGATTTAGGGATTTTCTTTTCTTTTCTTTTTTCTTATTATCTTTTATCGTTCATCCTTCGAATGCAGACATGCTGGAGCACATTACTGAAATGCTTAGTCGAACAAATCTTCCCTAGTACGTATTTTTTTAATTATTACTATTCTTATTTATTTTTTTAAAATTATATTTCTTGTGTTCTTATGTCTGTTACTTAACTTACCCGGCTCTTTTACTGGACCGCTGAACAACCGTCACTTAAAGTAACACCGTTTGTCAAGGAATGCTAGAGAGACAAGTACAATTACAACACAAATTTATACACCCTCCTACCCACCCACTCACACATACACACACACATACATTCGCCATGGCATACATGTTTTGTAATGTACTACTGGGCTACTTCAAATATTCTTTTCTACTCTAGGTTCAAGGCCAGAATTTTTTGGGGGAAGGGGCCGGTCAATTAAATCAACCCCTGTACGAAAGGACGAAAGGCAAATTCGACCTCGGCAGAATTTAAAATGTTCTTTCATATGCTCTGCTGTCATTGGAATGTGTCTAATATACCAAAGCATCCTTTATGCCGTCAGATATAGTAAATAACATCAAGGTTTCCTTAGGACAGAACTGAAATTAGTACCCAGAGATTCGGGGTAAAAAATAAATAAATAGCGTTGCAAAATGCTTCAACAGAAGACGATAGAGTTCTACCAATTCGTCAGCGGTTAACAAAATAGAAAAAAGCAAAACAACTGTTTAATACACATTTTTTAAAGAAAAAGAAATTTTAAGCGTTGTATATTAAACATTTTAAAAATATTTTAAATATTGTTGCAATAATATTGAAAAAATATTTGAATACTCTATTTTAGCATTTAAAATATTTTAAATGTCGTGTGATTAAAAGAAATATATTAGACAAATATTGTTGAAACATATTTTGCTGTTACGCATATGTATGAGTCTATATGTGTATATATATGATGTGTGTGTGTGTGTGTGTTTATGTATTTTCGTAGAGAAAGACGTTTCAAAACACGTTTCCATAGAAGAAATATAACAGCTTTTATCCTTTTATTTTCAGGGAATCTTGATGTTGCAAGAAAGCTGGATTTACTGTTATTTTACCGTGATGACAGTTATGGGACGTTATCCTTGCGTTTATTTCTTTCATCGACAAAAATGGAACTTAAACGTAAGACAAAATGGAGCACAAACAGATCCCAACTCTGGTCTGTTTGAATACACCTATGGTCAAAAAATATTTCATTGAAGAGGCTTTTGTTATTCTTCTTCTACTTCAGTCTAGATTCACTGTACGGGTTGAACTATTCATCATTTCGATCACTGAATATAAAACGTGGCCCCTCGAGCGCCCTCTGTCCGTTCGGATGTCTTTCCTTGGACACCATCTCACCCTTCTATGCCAAACAGTCACATGGTAACATTTACAGCTGTCTGTAATGCTGGAACGTAAACTAAAGTATTTTGTTCAACAGGACAACGCATGTTTAACTCAATTTACTTCGCTCGCTAACGCTGGTTAAATGATTTAGACATGGCAATGCTAGCTGGGCGGCGAACTTGCAGACTCGTGACATACCAAGAAAAAAAAATTAGCGGCATTTCGAAGTCTTTACTTTCTGAGTTCAAATTTCGTCAAGATTCATTTTGCCTTTCATCATTTTGAGGTCGATAAAATAAGAACCAATAGAGTATTCGGCTCGATGAAATCGACTTAACCCTTTCTCTGAACTTGCAGGCCTTGTACCAAAATTTGAAATCAGTATTATCTGGGTGAACGATAACTGAGGGTGATAAATTGGAGCACTTTGAGAATCTATTACGGCCTTTAGTTACGCTTTTTTATATACCGATTTCTGGTGTCAGTGAAATAGACAGTGCTTCTCATCCTTTCGAAGTTTGTGAAATAATCAACTCAAGCCCTCCTTGATGGATATTATGTATTTGTGTCTATTCATTGTATAATACCAGATCCTTCTTTTTGTAAATATCGACAAACCAACTGCGGAACTACTTATGCGGCCGCTGACCACGCTAGATATAAAGCTGTAATTGTCTACGAGTTATACGCTACTGACCTCTTAGTGGCTCTGAACAAATGGAGGACATGACTATTAAGGGCCGCCCAACGGTGCGAGAGGGATATTTCTGAGTTGTGGAACTGACACCGAAGGCTAAAGACCATGGATTATGGCGCAAAATTCCTGGAACGTCAACTTAAGCTGTTCAGCCACCTAATACAGTGGAAGCTAACACACTCCGGCCATGTTTCATAGGCATTCATTTGAGATTCTCGATGAATCAATCCCACATGGTACTATACAAGGCAAATATCGGTTTGGGTCACTATATAAGTGGTTATATGATGTCCATAGAATAGAAAATTTAGGTCTAGACGAATATCGCAGCAAATTTAGATTTTACACTGCATTTTTATTAAGTTCAATACATAGATGTCTCATAACAATTATATGCATTTAGACATTCACAAATTAATTATATTTCGCACGTGAAACAATTCCAGGAAAAGGGGAAACATTATTTGTTGGCGTAATACGAACCAGAGAACGCAAGAGAGACCAACATTTCTGTTAGTCTTATCACCTCATCTGGCTTCTTCACTTTGTCTGCTTGAATTACATTTGCACATACACACCTTCCATGATCGTTTGCAACTCATTCTCCGCCACCGATCAACTACAGAATTATGTTCCAGCAGAAACCATTCACAATTCTTATTCATCAACAAGTCACAAATTAAGAAGGATGTTACGTCAACCATCTTATATGGCTTCTTGTTGAAAAACGTGAGCTTGCAACTTTGCTGAACACAGAATAAGAATAGCATTCGAAGCATTCGGAAAACAGTCAAGAAAAGACTCACTTCATTAAATAATAATAACTTAGAGCGACAAACGATTCCGAAACAACGTGTAAAAGGAATCTTAATTGAACATTGATTTATTTACCGCGTTTCTAAGTCTTCAGTTGCAGTTTTGGCAAAGGTGTATTACTAATTAATGTATCAAATTCTTTGAGAGATATTTCCATCTTGTTTTATGCCAGTGATTTTCTTCAAGTTATTATCCTTTTGAGTAGCGCATAGCTGTTTCTCGCTGTATTTGCTTGACGAATACCGTCAAGTATTGTTTAACTTTCTTCTGCTTGTTTTTGTTTTTAGCTCTCTTATTTTTTATTTATTTATTTATTATTATTAT
>NC_068999.1:1446622-1447932 GCF_001194135.2 Octopus bimaculoides
TTTTTTTTTTTTGTCATGGTGACGTTCTCGGCTTCGAAAAGCCTTTTGTGGAAAACAAATCTTTTGTTACTGTTATTAATACTGTCATTAGCTATATTACTTGTCTTAACAGTAATCCTCATCAGCATCATCAACTTCAGCATCATCATTAGTATTATTATTGCAATCAGCATCGTCATCATCACCATCGTTTCCACCATTATAGTGCGTGTCAACTTTGTGCGCTTGCTTTCTTTCCATCCCCGTTTAGAATTTATTTTCAGTTTATGTCAAACATAACTTAATGAAGAAACTTTTTCTTTTCATATCTATTTTCTTTTTCGTTTCTTTTGCTATTTCTACAAATGTCTTCGAAATATTTAAACGCAAATCTAACTGTTTATCGTGGGGTGGGAAGGAAGGCTGGTATATGGGAGCAGACGCGGCTCTATAGTAAGGAGTTTGCATTCAAACCACATGGTTCTGGGTTCGATCCCGTTGCGTGGCATCTTGGGCAGGTGTCTTCTACTATATCTTCGGGCCGACCACAGCGCTCTCAATGGATTTGGTACACGGAAACTGATAGAATCTTGTCGTGCATATATGTCGTGCTGAAACTTGGGCGCAGTCAAATGACTGAAACAATTATGAGATGAAACGTAAAAAACATATTTCCTTCGTGATCACGTTGCAAAGTAATAATTAGTCGGATGAATTCTTTGAAGCTTGTACAGAAATAATCTGTTATGGACACGGCTATCATTTTCACAGAGTAACTAATTACAAAGAACTATAATGTAGTTTCCACGGACCTGAAAATCCAGGAAATTCTATCGGTGAAATTATTCCAGTATATAAAATCATGCAAGCAGGAGATATGTGAAGTGAATATACATTTATGTAACTATGGGATTTCCATGGGACTACAGCCGTTTCTCACCCTCCTTCATGTAGTAGTAATTTCGGCATTGAAAAAATTATGCGTACCTTTGCATTCATATATATGCTCAGCAATGATATATTCACAAATTAATGTAGACAATGAAAGCCGGATCATAATATCAGCTTAACACCATGAATTATTGATCTATCAATGATTTTACAGTGATCTGATGGGCTAGCATTCTTCATTTGCATGAAATTGTCAATATACAACGGCATTCTAAAATGGTGAGCATACGTATGAATGCAAATATGTACACGTATTTTTATCGATGGTGGAATTTATACTACATGAATGAGTTTGTGAAACTGCCGTAATCCCAGGGGCTAAATAAATATTAATTCATTCTCAGGACATTATGGTTATATATATATATATATATATATAT
>NC_068999.1:1448133-1454664 GCF_001194135.2 Octopus bimaculoides
GTGTGTGTGTGTGTGTGTGTGTGTGTGCGTGTGTATGTGTGTGTGTACTTAGTCCTTATACATGTATATCCTTCACCATAGCTATTTATCTACCTACGTGTCTGCCTACCCAACTCCTACGAACGTCTGTTCAAACCTACCTCCGGAAAATTTCTGAAATTCTTCGCTGTCTGTTAAACGTAATGGCTACATGCTAGGATTAAAGAATTCTCTATTGGATCTCACGTTCTTAAAGGGCCTATGTTCTATGAAAAACCATTTATTTCTCTTGTTGAACATTATATGACTACTAAACATGTCACATGATGTGGACACGCAGTTAATCATTATAATAAGAATGATACAAATTATTTCACACCTGTAGTTGATACAGACGGAAAACCATCCGATGCAGCCGGCTGCCCTTGTATAGAGAGAAGCCACACATCCCTAAAATCATATCTTCCCTTATTACAAAAATGATACAATAATCTTGTTGAGGAAATCCTTCATATACTAAAACAAAAACAAAAAGATTTATATATAGAAACCCGTTGTCCATGAGTCTGTGTGGTTATGGTTATGTATATATATATATATATATATATATCTGTGTGTGTGTGTGTGACTCTGTGTGTGTGACTCTGTGTGTGAAGATCTCATGAATTAAATCTAAAACATCGAAAATCACATAGAAGCGATACAAGTTTTCAAATTATCCATACAATGATATGACACATACTATATATGTTATAGTATAATGTTGGAAACCTCATACATTCTTTTATGACAAAATAAAGACTTAAGTTATTATGAAATATCAATCTTTTAATATAAGGCATAACACATATGTGTGTATGTGTGTGATTGTGCGTGTGCGTGCGATGTGTGTCTCTACAAAGGTGATGCATCAAACGTCGTTGAAAATACGAGATATTCGTTGCAATTTAAAACATATGAGATGTAAAGTAACATTTCTTCTAGAATATATATAATATCTTTTATTATTAAATGTCCTTACCATTAATTGCCTCGGAGAGGAATTATTCTAAACGGTAAATATTCTCTCTGTATACGTGTGCGCCTATGATTGTAGAAATAAGTATGTAAATATATACAAGCACACATCTATAGGTATATAAATATATATATATCTACACGCACAAATAAAGGTATACAGATATTCATATATGCGTATGTGCGTGGATGTGCATACATACATACATACATACATACATACATACATATATACATACATACATGCATACATATATGCTATACATTTATAAATACATATATACTACACAGACGTACATATTTATATACTACACAGACATACATGTATATACATATACACAATAGCGATAGTAATAAATCTTTATTATTCTGTGTGTTATTATAATGTGTTTTAGAGGTGTCGATGTCATGGACTGATTCAGTGGAATTCCTTAATTCCCTCTCCAATTTCAATTTCTAGCTGAACGTTTTCCGTGGGATAATTATGAAAGGGAAGGTTTTTCCCTATTGTCCCCGAGAGGTGACATTGCTTTGTCTTTGTGTTTTCTTGAACCCAGTACGAATTTTGATTAGATCAAACATCAATTTTATTCCAGTAGTGAACATCTCGTGTTAGAGTACACTATAATTTACGACCTTTCGATTTAGCGAGTACGAGTTTAGGATAATTTTGAGATAATTTCGTGGCGGACAAGAACTAAGTTGTGGCTGCTTTGTTGTAGCTGCATTACTCCATGAATAAAAGCCCTCCAGCCATGAGCACTATGTCTGTTTTATTTTCAACAGTTGTCTATCAAAATGTAGATTTTTTGATAAATACTTGAATATTATCTCCCTTAAAACGGTGCAATTCTGATTTATTTAGGCCCGTATTTATTATAGCAGCTGACATGACAACGTAGGAACACCATCCTGTTGGTCAGAGCCAATTTGGGGTATATATGTTTCTTTATAGGCCACACAGGGCTGAACACAGAGGGGGCAAAATACAAAGTAGAGCTTTTCTTTTGGGGAAGAAGAGAAAAAATAGTCGGTCGAATTTCGATCAAAAGGGATCGTGGAAACGAAAACTGAAAAGAAAGGCCGATCAATAGGGATCGTGTATCACAGAAATGCCAATGTAAAAAGGGAAAACAGATTAAGTTTATCCGTGGAAAGAAAAGCCTACGGAAAAGACCACGGTAACCTTGGACAATAATGTCATACAAAAAAAAACGAAACAAAACACATTACATTGACTCTCTTCTTTCCTTTCTTGTTTTGGTTCATAGGATTATGCTCAATCTGGCTCCGTCATTCACACGAGCCATCCTTGCTAGATTCATTAATCGAAATAAAAACCATCAGAATCAACACACTTTTGCCAACGCGAAACATGAAGTTCATTCATGCCAGTAGCGTTAAAATCCCGCCTCCTGGTGGCGATGAAGTCGTTGAAGGCTTGTTTGGTATCGTGGAGCTTCATCGGCATCCAACCACTGAGCTGAGCGTCGCTGGTTGTCGTAAAGGATCTAGACACAAGTCAAGGATATGTAAGTGTGAATGTATATATATGTATGTAAGTGGGTGAATGCATGTGTGCGTGTGCTTCTGCGAGCACTCTTGCGTCAGTGACAAATATCTACAACTTTCGGAATATTTTCCAAAACATGTCTCAAGAAATTCGTTCTGTCATTGATTCCGATTGCGTAACACCGAAAACCAACCCCGCCGTCACACTTGTCAGTGGAAATGCAACGAACCTGATCCGTTATAAACTTACACCCAACAACTTCATTTCTCACAAAAAAAAATTAATTATATTATGTATATATATATTTATATTAATTAATAATCACACTAATTACATGTTAGCTATTGAACTGATGAAAACGTTATTATATGAGAATAATGTAACAGAATTAGTATGAATAATATATATAAGAAAAAAACATGGGTCTTTTTGACGTCTCTTAATTAACTACATATCACAAACCTGCAAGCTATTAAGAAGAAAAGAAATAGCAAAATCACATCAGCAGCAGCAGCAGCAGCATCATCAACAACAGCAACAACAGCTGCATCATCATCATCGCCATTTTTCTCATCAACAAAACAATAACAACAACAACAACAATTATAATAATCATAACCATAATAATTTCGATGATAACTTAATTTTTTTATTTCGTTTTACTTATATCTGCAACGTTGAAATCTTCCTTGCATACAATTTTCGTTACTCCTCAACGTTGGAAGTCTTGTCCCAATGGAATCGTAAGCAGGAATCTCAAGAATGGCTAAAAATCATTTGTTTACTTCTTTTACATGTAGAATGATAATATAGATATGTTTTTGAATTTGTTTTCTTTTTCTCAACAAATTTTTAATGATTTCTATTATGTCTTACACCAACAACGTTGAAAACTAATTCGCGTTTCGGCAATTCAACTCCTGCGAATGGTACCGGAAATCTTAATAAAGATCTTGGTAAACATTGTGACAAAATAATGTTAGTAATTATGAAATGGGTAGCAACAGTTAAAGTGGGTGTATTAGTAAAAAATAATGATAATAACAGTGGTAGTAGTTGTCGTGTGGATGGTAATTATAATTACTATAACTAGATTAATAATAATGTTGATAAACAATTTTAAGTTAAATGTGTTAAAGAATGATGATGAGAAATAGTGAGGAAGAGGAACCCAATTGTATATTTTGTACTTGTCTCGTTGCGTTGGTTTGGGGGAATGTCTAGCGAGCTTCCGGTGTTGGGGAGTCTATACTGTAATTGGGTTTAAAATAAACATACTAATGTTTGGGTTGTCGGTGACTAAACTGGCAAACCCACCGAGCGTGCTTGGTGAGGTGGATGGCAGCTGGATACCCTGTACCAAGAAAAACAAAGCTTGTGAAAGGACGGATGAAATCAGGGGAATCAACAGTTACTAAGCAATGTATATGAGGGTAGGTGTGGACTCTCTGAGCCTCGGTTGGCAACCCTCCTGGTCATGGTGTCACGGTAAAAGTACTGGTGATTGCACAATTATTGACGTAAAGTCAAGTTGTAAATTTCGTGACAAGAATTTTTATACAACACAAATAGTTATTCCAGTTTCACGTCTATTGACCTTACATTTACTCCAATGCCTACATGTTATAGAACACAACTTAATGAAAAGCCAAAACAAATAAATACGAACGAAATGAGATCCAACGAAAATGGTGATTGTGGTGCTGATGGAGATAGTTGTGGTTTAAGTGTGCTGGTGCAAGTGGTGGTAGTGGTAGAGGTCGTGGTGGTTGTGGTGGTTGTTTTGTGTTGGTGGAAGTGATTGTGGTCCTGTTTCTAGTGAAGGTGATTGTGGTGGTTGTGGTTACTGTGGTTGTGGTTACTGTGGTAGTAGTTGTAGTGTGGTTGTTGTTTTTGTTGTTGTTTTCGTTCTTGCTTTCGTTGTTGTTGCTGTTGGTGGTGCTGCTGAGTTAATGATGATTGTCGCTCTAGTGGTTGTAGTGGTGTTGGTAGTGGTTATTTTCGTTGTTGTTGTGGTGGTGGTGGTCGTCGTCGTCGTCGTGATGGGGTCTGTTGCTGTTATAGAGGTGACGATGGAGGTGTTGGTGCTGGTGAAGGTGGCAGAGCCGGTGGCGGCGGCAACGTTGAATATGTTCTGAGCCAATAAGGCTTTGTGCCATTTCTATTCGGCGGATAGAAATAAGATCTGCTATTTTGATTCTGACCAAACGAAACTTTTGTCTGAATGAAAATATTTCACTTGGAATTTTTATTTTCTCTCAGTCAAAGAACATTCATAAAATTTCACATTCTTTTTCTCCCCACGGTTTAAGAACTTATCAAAACTTATATAATTCATTTGATAATAAAATATTTGTCGAATCAAAGTATCTGATAAAAATAAGACCTTGATGAAAGTCAAAACAAAAGAAAATATTAGTACGAGAAACTCTAAACATAGAAATGTAACGACGCAAAAATTAATTGTGTGAGTGCAGTTTGGTAATGAACTGAAGAAAAGTTTCTAATTGGTGAAAGAAACCTAATGAGAATGATAAAAGTGTCTCATGTTTGATTATATCGACATTATCATCAGCAGACTACCATGAACATAATTATTGCTTGCAATAAAACAGCAATAAAAAGACTATTCTCTTAATAACCAGCTGAAACAGAAAATACAACCAGGAATGAGTTTAAAAAAATATCAACGCACTTGTAAATTTATTGTTCCACGGAAAACACTGAAACTCATTAAGGAAATATGGAAAAACCTTTCATAAAAAAAATATGTTGCTTTTGTACAGCAGAGTTTTCTGTATTACGCAACTGAAAAGAAAATATGTCCTCAATATATACACATGTACAGAGGCTGGACAAAAAATATAAACCATATTAGACACGTTGAATTATATGTTGAAAAACCTGATCTGAAGCCAAATAATCACAGCAACGGAATAATGTATTGCAAAAAAAAAAAGAAGAAAGAAGGAAGTCTATATTTATGGGAGCGTATAGACATATGAATTGAAATATTAAATAATAAATACTCTAGCAACTATTGATATTTCAGAGACATCAGATCCATTCCGAATAAGGAACGAAAAAATGGCGTAAAAGTGTGAAGTAGTTTTGGACATTACTTCTCTCTATACATTATATATATATACCGACAACAGCAAGATTTAAGTTCATTAACCTCCTATAAACGTACACAGCCCAGATCAATTTCCACTTACCAATTTCGGTTTACTTACTTCTATAGTAAAATGTGAAATATTGCCAAAACTGAACGAGCATCTACCCACCCCACCCTAGTAACCATTAGAATTACGATGTGTGTGTGAACTTATGTCTGAGTGTGTTTGTATGTATGTGTATATATATGTATGTTTGTATATAGAGGGAGACGCATACACACACGTATCTGTATATAATTACATCCCTATATGTACCTCTGTATTTATTCATGTATATGTGTGCGCGTATGTAGTTATGTATGTACATATGTATGCTTGTCTAAATGCATACACGTAATAAATATAGAAGTACAGACTTTCTGTGAGATGAAAGTAATAAACATAAATATATGTACACCAATAAATATATACATACCTATTACTAAACACACACACACACACTCAAAAGCACACTCAGATCTTTATGTATACATGTACCAAAAACGAGATGCAGATATACACACGCAGTCAGTAATAACCACAAAAGACACAGATAGAAATGAGCATAAATGCACACGCACGCACACACACACACACACACACACACACACACACACGCACACACGCACGCACACACACACACACACACACACACACTAATATACATAGTTTTACATTAAAAATACGAGTATATTAAACGTGACTCTAATAGCCTTGGTAGTGTGAAACATGATAAAAATTACTTCTGAAAGTCTACGAGGAACGGCATTTGGAATTATGGGTAAAGTCTGAAAATTTGTTATTAAAATCAAATAAATCACATCGTTTTAAATCTACAAAATAATTAAGAAATAAGAATCTAGG
>NC_068999.1:1455164-1456549 GCF_001194135.2 Octopus bimaculoides
ATCCGCCCTAATTAACATTATCCCGAAACAAATTAAACAAGAAAAAGATACCACCATCTTCAAAGAAAACATGGACAAATTTCGTCAAGGGAAACCAAGTAAGCTCCTTATACCTGGATAGAGCTCAGTTTAAAATTCCCTACCTTAACGGGCCATGATACCACGAAACTTGAATTAACATGACTTAACAGTTCCTATCAATTAGACATGGGCTGGTCCAATCTTTGACCGAAACATATCTACGTTATCGAAGTTATCTAAATGAAATAACATAACTACTCAAAAAACCCAATTAACACAGTTATTAGCGTTTGTCTCATGTATTCAGCAGAAGCTGCATTAGATTAAAATAGATGTCTATTACGCCATAGTTAATGTACATACATCGTGAAAGGCAAACATACTGGGATATTCATTCGCAGAGGAAAACCGACATTCCAGCAGGGAAGAGTGAGAACGCCAGACCCGTTTCTTACTCGGTAGGCGTTCTCAATAGCCTTTACTCACAATCATCCGCTTAACACACACACCAGAGATCGAAGAAACAACTGACTTAGCTATTCTTTTATCTCTTATTTGTTTCAGTCAATATACTGCGGCCATGCTGGAGCACTGCCGTGACTACCAGTGCCGCTGTATCAACATCAGCCTAACTAGCGGTTCAACAAAAGAGACTGATAGGATAAGCGCCAGGTTTACAAAAACAGGAATTACTGAGTCGATTCATTCGACTGAAAGCTCTTCAGGGATCGTGCCTCAGGATGGCTGCACTCTAATGACTGAAACAAGGAACAGATGTAAGACAAAAATTAATAGAAATTGAAACTAAAATAAGAGAAAAATGTTTCCGAAATAAGAGAACGGCAACGAAATAGAATGATTTGTAATCGGTTATCATTTTTGAACATCCACTTTTTAGATTGTTTAATAATTCGATTTTGTGTTGGATATTTTTAATATTATTTTTAATATTCTAAGTAATTTTTTGAGCATTTCTATTATAATTATAATTATTATAATTTTTTCAGTATTTTTTTGTTTTAGTGTCATTTTTAGCTACATGAATAATTTTCATTATTTTAGATTGTCTGTTTTATAAATATACCTGGAACCTTGCTGGAGCACATCATGAAGATTATGATGATTTTTGGCTCATAAATATTAGCACCATCACCATCATCATCATCATCATTGTCGTCGTCGTCGTCATTATGAACTATGTCGTTATGATCATCATCACCATCATCATCCTTATCATCCTCATCATCATCATCATCATCATCATCATCATCATCATCATCACCATCATCACCATCATCACCATCATCACCATCATCATCATCATCATCATCATCATCCTCATCCTCATCATCATCATCATCATC
>NC_068999.1:1456578-1458750 GCF_001194135.2 Octopus bimaculoides
ATTATGAACTATGTCGTTATGATCATCATCACCATCATCATCCTTATCATCCTCATCATCATCATCATCATCATCATCATCATCATCATCATCACCATCATCACCATCATCACCATCATCACCATCATCATCATCATCATCATCATCATCATCCTCATCCTCATCATCATCATCATCATCCATCATCATCATCATCATCATCACCATCATCACCATCATCACCATCATCACCATCATCATCATCATCATCATCATCCTCATCATCATCATCCTCATCATCATCCTCATCATCATCATCCTCCTCCTCATCATCATCATCATCACCATTATCGGTTTTCTGACCATCGTCGTCTCATCACAATTACTATTAACTGCAGCCGCATTTCCACCATCACCACCAACAGCAAAAAAAAAAAAAACAGTTGCAACAACAACAAGAATGTTACATCTTATTTGCTACTTTATATTTTTAATTGCTACCATACATCATATCATTCAGCTATGCTATCATTATTATAACAATAACAGCAACCACAACAATAATAACCGAAACAATAACAATGACAATAATAATAATAATAATAACAATAATAATAATGATAATGATAATAAACATAATTAAAATAAACATGTTCCTTCAATAATACCAACAGTAGTAGTAGTAGTAGTAGTAGTAGTAGTAGTAGTAGTAGTAGTAGTAGTAGTAGTAGTAGTAGTAGTAGCAGCAGCAGCAGCAGCAGAAACAGTAGCTGCAGCCGCCATTTTAGGCTACCGTTTATCACAATTCCGTTCTCAACTACCAACACCATTACGACGTTAATTATTCGTCTGTAAAATCTTTGTATGACTTCACGCATTATATTTACCGGAAGGTGATTGTCTTGTTATGGCTGTTTTAATATACGGTGAGACTGAAGGCATAATAAATATTTGGCAATTATTTTCTTT
Organism: Octopus bimaculoides; assembly: GCF_001194135.2. Lineage (NCBI taxonomy): Eukaryota > Metazoa > Mollusca > Cephalopoda > Octopoda > Octopodidae > Octopus > Octopus bimaculoides. The sequence goes on from NC_068999.1 coordinate 1,457,527, forward strand.
ATTTTACGAGCAACTACAAAATGTTTCAAGCTCGTTCTTGTGCCTACCTACATTACTATAATGCTCGGAGACATTTCTTTCGAAATGAAAGCGTTTGGTCCTTTCCAGACTATCGCACGTTGTCTCTTGAGTTGTATACCATTCTGCTACAAATATTCGGATGTTCGTGGTTAGAATGTTTTTTAGAATAACTTTGTTTGGTCACAACTAATCTGGGATCCACAAATACCTTGTGGATCATTACAGATGAAGCAACGACAAGGACTGGTAACAGAGAAGCAAGCATAAGGACTGTCTACGCATACCTTGATCAGTTTTGCAGTGAGGAAGGGAAACGTATCGAGTGCATTTACTTTTTGCGGACTCTGCAACACCACCACCACCACTACCACCACCACCATTATCATCATCATCATCATCATTCATATAATTACCACTACTTCACTATCCTTATAGTTCTCTTCATTACCATTATTTTCACCACCACCATCATCATTACTATGTACAGCAGCAGCAGCGTAAAAGCCCTGCCAGCACCGCGACCACCACTACGATACCAACAACCATCAGCAGCCCCCTGCCCACTGACAAAAACAAACTCTTCACTACCACCATCTCTGCAACGACAACCGCCATATTACCACCATACTACCACGACCTCCACCATCAACAGCACTGCTACCAGCCAACACCATCATCACTACCAACCCACGAACACTTCCAGCACCATTAGCACGATCGCACCTCTAACCACTAGTACTACTATCACAACACTCACAGCTAGTGCTACCAGCGCCAGTTGTGCCTCCTCCCCCTTAACCTGTACCACAACCACCACCACTATCGTCAGCACCACTGCTTCCACAGACTGAAATGGTATATGGCATCAATTTAAATGGTAACTAGTTTTGGCAAAATTCAGGCTGACAATAATATATCACGCACGTCCAAATATGGCGGCCGTTATTATTTCAGGAGAAAGGAGAAAGTAATTTTAGATCTAATCTTCCATTTGATAAATGTTTGGTGTTGTGATTCGAAGCATTTAATACGTCAAAGACCGGATGCCTGGAACGTGTGTGTGTGTGTGTGTGTGTGTGTGTGTGCATACATGTCTGTATGTGTGTGCATGTGCGTGTGCGTGTATGTGTGTATGCATGTACGTTTATATATGTGTATATAAGTGTATATATATATATATATATATATACATATATATATATA
>NC_068999.1:1458760-1461844 GCF_001194135.2 Octopus bimaculoides
TATATATATATATATATATATGTGTGTGTGTGTGTGTGTGTGTGTGTGTGTATGTGTGTATGTGTGTGTGTGTGTGTGTGTGTGTGTGTGTGTGTGCGTGCATACAAACATACGTACGAATGTACAGATGTATGTATGTATGTATGTTTCTATGTATACTTTTACAATGACAATCTGAAAACACTGGAATTAAATTGTGAACTTTATGTAGGAATTATTGTTAAACTATATGGATGAATATTGCCGGAATTAATACATATACGTATCTATCTATCTATCTATCTATCTATCTATCTATCTATCTATCTATCTCTCTATCTATCTATCTATCTATCTACCTATTTATCTATCTATCTATCTTCCTATCTATCTATGTATCTGCATCACTGTATATATACATATATGTGTGGGTGGGGGTTGTACATATATGTGTGTGTACCTACTTATGTGTCTATATGTACAAATATAAAGTTGGTAAATCACTCGCAGAAGCTAGTGCGTGACCTTTCATGCAGTGACGTTTCTATTAATGGAGATTCGACTCTATTGACCTTTATTTCCAAACTTTCAAGAACTAGGTGAACCAATCTTTATGGAAATAATTGCCCCAGCCTAAAAATACAGATATTTTAGCTGAAGCACATTTGGAATTGTATAGTTTTATGTTTTCTCTACTCAGTTGGATTTTGTTTTTTGTTTTAACTTCGAGCAGTATTAAGCATAAATTTTGTTGAAATTTAGAAAATCATTCAGTGTGTATATAACGCGTGGGAATTGAATATGCTTCGGATTCAAAGAAATATAATCGAAATTCCAGGTTCACCAAAGTCTATCTACAATTGAAACCAGGTAAATAGTAAGTGGCAGAAAATAAACTACCACATACCTTGTTATCGATGTTTATGAGGTAGAAGAAGACGGAGAGATGGCAGAATTGTTAGCATGCTGAGGAGGCCAGCTGCCGAAATGTTATGACACCGGACGAAATGCTTACCAGTATTTCGTCTGTCGTTACGATCTGAGTTCGAATTCCGCAGAGGTCAACTTTGCCTTTCATCCTTTCGGGGTCGATAAATTAAGTACCAGTTATGCACTGCGGTCGATTTAATCTAATTAATCCCTTTGTCTGTCATTGTTTGTCTCTTCTATGTTTAGGCCCTTGTGGGTAATAAATAAATGAGAATCGTTATCACATGGGGTGAAATTCTTAGTGATATTTCTCCCGTCGCTATGTTCCGAGTTCAAAATGTGTTCAAAGGTCGTCTATGCCTTTCTTCCTTTCGATTTCGATGAATTATGTACCAGTGAAACAATGGGGTCGATGTAATCAACTAACCCCCTTCCTCCAATTTCACGCCTCATGCCTATAGTAGAAAGGTTTGTTAGCATTTTGGGCAAATTGCTTAGCAGCATTTCATGTTTGTACATTTTGAGTTCAAATTCCCCCAAGGTCGACTTCACCTTTCGTCCTTTCGTGGTTGACAAGTATCAGCTGCGCACTGGGGTCGTAATACTTGACTTACCCCTCTCTCGGAATTTGCTGGCCTTGTGTCAAAATTTAAAACCCATATGTCTATTTCAGTGAAGGCAATCAGATTTTGACGGTGTATCTAATATTTTGTCTGTTTTTCTTCTTTTTAAGTTAGCAACGTCGTTACAAACCTGAACACCCCGTGCGTTTGCTGTAGAGAGGTTGATGAACCCGCAAAATGTGGAAGTTTTTTTCTTCCATTTGCTCACTCTCTATCTAGCTCAATACACTCGCGCCTCCATTAAATTAATGTAACACACAACAACGAAATAGCGATAGCAAAAATGTATTTGATGTTAACTCTGTCAACTGGGCATGAAAATTCAATTTTATGGGAAATGAATTTTTAATTTCTCGTAATGATCAACTTTTTTCCCCCGAGAACGTTTTCCTGCGGCGAATTACTGCGTCATTAAAGCGGCGGATACATATTCTCTTGGAGTAATTGTTTCATCTCGTCGACTTTTGAGTTGAATTTGCTCCCACATTAATTTTGTTTGCCATCCTCTCTGGATGGGTATTTAAGGGTTACAGGTACATATGTATGTTTTATGTTTCGAATCACACAAAATTAGGAATAAGGAATAAACCGTTTTTAAAAATGAAGCTCGAAGTAGATAAAGCTATAATTTGTAGCAAGGTTATATAATGTCTTTTGCATGTGTGCCTGTGTGTATATGTATGAGTATTTGTGTGTGTGTGTGTTTGTATCTATGCACACTTAAATAAATATGTGTGCAAATATATCTATATGTATATACATTTATATATATGTGTGTGTGTATGCATGTGTGTGTGTGTGTGTGTGTGTGTGTGTGTGTGTGTGTGTGTGTGTGCGTGTGAGTTGGAAGCAAAGTTATCTTATTCCACACAGGTATAAAAATACTTGGAAGAAAACATTCAGAGCATTGATTGTTTGGACTTGTTCAGTCAACTGTGTAAGCTTTAACTTTTAACGCCAAACATTGTCACTTGATACTAACACACGGACGTAACGGGGAACCTACAGAAATTTCTAAGACCAGTCATGTGACTATCCTCTACCAATCAAATCCTATTGAAAACATATGCTAATTTGAGCCCTGAACTCCCTATAAAAAACGGGGCAATCTTCAAACACAAGTCAGAAACAAGACAGATTCGACATAAGCCATGTCTTTCTATTTCAAATTTTTGAAAATCAGTGTAAACTGTGAAACCGGTTAAAGCTTTAAATATATTCATAAAAAATATTCTAACTATTCTCAGAGCATTTTCAACTTCTATTTTCCCCGGGTCCATGACACTTTACCGACGTCCGCAACTCTGGACTTAGTTGTAGGGAATCATCCTCGTATCTGACGCTAGAATATGTTACCATGGGTTTCTTTTAAACCAGTAAACCACCTTACCAAAGTTTCGCATTCGGCTATTGTTGTTATTGATGTTGTTGTTGTTGTCTTTGAGTTTCTGATTTTGTTAGTTTAGTTCATTTCTTTTCCTGCTGCTGTAGTTTTTCAGTTGTTTTTTTTTTGGGGGGGGGTGTATTTTGTTCCATGTTTCTGTCGCAGCTA
>NC_068999.1:1461970-1464136 GCF_001194135.2 Octopus bimaculoides
TCTCTCTCTCTCTCTCTCTCTCTGCAATTGTTCTTTTAATGGCTGCTGCTGTTGCAGCTGGCGTTCCTGTGGTTTTCCTTTGCTGAATGCATTCACTTTCCATGGTCACTGTATTATTGTTGTTATTATCCTTATGTTTGTTGCAGCAGTTTTTGTTACGATTCTAGTTGTTACTATTGTTGTTGTAGTTTTTGTTGTCGTTGTGGATTTTATTCTGCGTCTCCCACTCCTGTTGTTGTTGTTGTTGTTGTTGTTTTTCCCGCCGTCGCCATTTTTGTTTACACTGTCGTCTTTGTCATTATTGTTGTTCTTGTTGTCGTTGTCATGGCTCTTTGCAGATGTTATAAAGTTATCCTTATTGCTGTTGTCGTTGTTTACACTGCTCCTATTGTTGTTGTTGTTGTGGCTGCTACTTGTTGAGGTGAGTGTGTGGGGCGGTGGGGGTGGGGTGGGTTCTAATGATTATTATTCTGGAGTGTCTGCTATCATCGCAGTTGTTGTTGTTCCTGTTTGCAAATTAGTGGCGATGATGGTGGTGGTGGTGGTGGAGATAGTGGAGGTGGTGGTGGTCGTGGTAGACGCGGTGGTGTTCTTAATGATGGTCATGATAACTTGATGATGAGGAGAGGGTGGTGGAGGACAATGATGATGAAGAAAATGTTGATGAAAATGATGATGATGATGATGATGACGATGATGATGGTGTTGTTGTTGGTGGTGGTGGTGGTAGTGGTTGTAATAGAGGTGTTGATGATAATAACGTTGACGAAAATTATCATCACCAGCACCATCACCAGCACCATCATAACCATCGTCGTCATCAACGCTATTATCAACATCAACACCAACATCATCATCATCTTAGTCGTCGACGTCGTCGTCATCGTAATCATCAACATCATCCTCATCAACATCATCATCATCAACATTATCATCATCATCATCATCATCATCATCATTATCCTCATACTCATCATCATCTACGCCATCATCGACGTCGTCGTTGTCAGCATCGTCGTCATCATCATCATCACCATCATCATCACTATCACCATCATCGTCATCATTATCATCACCATCATCATCATCATTATCATAGTCATCGACGTCGTCGTCATCGTAATAATCATCATGTTAGCGTGATATAGGTGCTGGAGATATGTTTTGCTATTTGTTGGGGTTTTTTTCTAGTCTGGCGTTGTTGTTGTCGTTGCTGTTGTTGTTGTCGTTGATGTTGTTGTTGTTGTTTATTTGCTATTGTTATCGCCATTACCAGGCTGCAATTGACAGTCACTCACTTTCACTATATTTATTTCCTTCTTTGTTTTTTTGTTCGGAACTTTTGTGCTGACGCCTCATATATCTGAGAAAGAAGAAAAAAGCTATTAGGAGACACTGCAGGGTATATAATGAGGTTCGCATTGTTATGCAAACCATTGCTTAGAAAATTCAGTGTGTCACTGAGACATGATGAGGATATCTAGAGCAGACGATAAGGTGTCATTCCAGCAGACGACAACTCTCCAGTTCGTTTCCTTAAGGAAAGTAGCGTGTGAAGGAGATATAGTTACTATTTCAGTCAAATTGAGAAACCACTCACATATCTCACTTGTCACCTATAATAGAGGGCGCCCTCTTTCGTAAAGCTCTTCACCATTACACATACACACGCACACACGCATGTATGATCACGTGATCGACCGAATGGTCGGATGCTGTCATACATCTCTGGTAACAATCCGCTTTGTATCGTTTTAGCTTTCGAATATTGTCAACCCTGCTGTTTCGGTGAGCAGGCCAACATCACAACTGATCGGAAGGTTCCTCCGTCTCATGGTTAGTCATTTGCAGCTGAGTGAATTAGAGCAACACGAAGGGTCCGCGAAACGATCCCATGATCTTGTGATCATGAGTGCAACACTATAACCATGAGGCCACGCTGAAATCCTCCTCAGAGCATTATATCCATCGATTGGTGGATATTCTTTTATTCTTTTAATTCTTTCAATCATTTAGCTACGCCCATGCTGGAGCATCGCCTTTAGTCGAACAAATTGACCCCAGAACTTATTCTTTGTAAGCTTAGTACTTATTCCATCGATCTCTTTTTCCCAATCACTAAGTTACGGAGAAACAAAGACACCAGCAACGGTTGTGAAGCGATGG
>NC_068999.1:1469707-1472154 GCF_001194135.2 Octopus bimaculoides
CATGTTGGCACCATCACGGTGATCAAACCTGGTCACTGCCGTACGCTTTTCTACCTTAAATTAACGACATTTCTTGCATTTACCATTTTGCCTTTGATTCTTTTATCTTCCTGTCTTTGATCACTTTCTTTATATTATTGTTGTTGCTCCCATTGAAATAATTTTCGACTTAAAATTAAAGTTCTTAAAAAAATACTTTGCTTTTAATTTGTTTTCCCTAGAAGAATTCTATTTTCTCTTGTGCTTCAGTTTTAAATGTTTAATTCAAGAGAATTCGGTGCCATTCTTATCAGATTGCTGATGTCTGCAAAGAAACATTATTATATTCTAAGTTGCTTCGTATTAGTATTTTCTCATCAATAATTGGATGTCGGCGTCTCTACTCTCGTCTTCCTGGAGATAAGATCTGCTTTTGTTTTTACAATGTTTCCATGAATAGGAAATAGCATAACGAATTGTATTTAGGCAAATATCTATATTGATTTAGGAGAAGGTACTGAAAAGTTTCTTACTTTAAAGGTATCACGGACAGCCTTGCTGGTGGCCCAGCCTTCCTAGAGATCTTTTACAGGTCTTAGGAAAAGTGATGGACCGCTACAAGACAGAGCATGGTTAGAGCATGGTTAGTATCGTGGATGTGGGAGGGGAAGGAAGCCACTTGGGTGGGGAGCGCAAGGTCACGGTCGAGGTATTTAGAGATCAGTTCCATAGGGCAGTTGAAGACGGAGACGATGGAGAGTGTGTCTGTATGTCCGACTTAATTACGAAGTATGTATGCGAGAGCGTATGCCAGTAGACACATATATGAAATTGAGAAGATGTATTGACGTATGTACATAAGATATAACCATGTGCATGCATGTATAAATGTGTATGTATGGGTTTGTGCGTGGAAGAGTAGATATCTCGGTACATAAGAAGATATGTGATTATACATTAGAATATAGATGTGTGTATGTGAGCCCGTATATATAAAAATATATATCCATATCAATATATGTATACGCGTGTCTATCTGTATATATGTAAATACTTATATATGTGGTCTTGCGTGTCAAACTGCCGCTAAAGATATATATATATATATATATATATATATATATATATATATATACTTCAATGTGTAGGTGTGCGTGTGTCAAAATGCTATTAAATACGTCGGTCAAGCCATTTGTAACCTACTGGATGCGCAGCGGGGTGCGGGGGAAGGCAGATACCATTTATCTGTCTGCCTTTAATATGACCATCTCGGTTGTTTCTCACCGTATTCAATGACATCTCTTTAACGGGCGAGCGTGTGGGAATGTGTATGCACGTCTACACATGTGTTCATGTCAACATGTGTGCACTTGTCATTCGTCATTTTATCTTATAATTCGTATCCATTGCTATTTTTTATTCCCTGTCTTTTATTACTTTACTCTATGTCATGTATTCACTGTGACCCGGAAATTGTATCCATCCTCTATCAGTGTATCCAACAAACCAATGGCGTCCACAACATGCCAAGCGAACCCGAGTATATGCAGCGAAGAATCTTATTTGAAACCAGACACCCGATTAGACGCCTTCTGCACTGGTAGATGCAGCTGAACTAGCTGTACCGCAAGGGACAGATGCGGGATGGGTCGAAACGATCGTTGTGTTGAATAAAAATTAATGCTAACTCCATTTTACGTTTCTCTCAATCATTACACACACACACACATATAGGTATAGACACCTACATTTGTATGTATATAAAAAAGTGTGCGAATGCATTTTTTTTAAATATAAATTTCTATGGTGTTTGACGATGAAATTCTTGTAAAGCTAGCGTCAACTCAACAACAGAAATAACAAAATAAAACAACAGGAATAGCAAAATAAAAACCATTTTAACACCCAGAAAAATAGAAATAACATCGTCGCTTTTCTTGTTGTTGCCCTTGATGATGATGATGATGATGATGATGACGATGATGATGATGATGACGACGATGATGATGATGATGATGATGATGATGATGATGATGATGATGATGATGATGGCGACGATGATGGTGACGATAACGAACGTGTTGATGATGACAATGAAGATTTTGACGTTGATGACAATGAATATGTTGATGACGATGATAATGATAACGAAAGGCGGTGGTGTTGATGATGACGATGGGGACATTAAAAATTGATGATGGCGATGACGATGTTGGCGATATTGGTGACCACGTTGATGATGAAAAGAAGAAAAGAAACTTAAAAAAAACATTTTTTTTTATAAATTCAAAACGAACAAAAATTATATGAAACATAAAAAAGATATACAATAATAATAATAATAATAATAATAATAATAATAATAATAATAATAATAATAATAATAATAATGATAATAATAATAATGATAATAATTGTGATAATAATGATGATGATGATAAAATGAAGCACTACCTCAAAGATCAAAG
>NC_068999.1:1472570-1474346 GCF_001194135.2 Octopus bimaculoides
ATGTATATATATACATACGTGTGTATATATAGTTCAAATTTTCATATATATACATATATATATATGCAAATTTTTATATATATATATATATATATATATATATATATACGAATATGTGTGTGTGTCTAAGAGAGGGAAAGAGAGAGACTGACAAAGAGAGGGAGGGAAAGATATAAAGAGAGAAGAGTAATTGCTGTTGTTTATTTTGGGGAGGGGTGGACACCTTTTCGTATTTGTTCTCCAAGTTCTTGTAGCTCTGTGCTGCTATTCTTGCAGTTATTCTCAGAGAGTTCTTTCTGCCCTTTGTTGCTACCTCCACTCTTGCTGCTGCTGCTGCTGCTGCTGTTGGTGATGATGCTGCTGCTACTGCTGCCGGTGCAGCTGCTGCTGTAGAACCTCATGATGTCGTTACGGAGTGCACTGCTCTTTTTGCTCTTTTCCTAGTTACTTTGTGTGTGTGTCTGTGTATGCCTTTGTAGTCGTGTGTTTATCTTTGTTGTTGTTGTTCTTTCTTCTTCTCTATTTGTAGTTTTGATCCCGATTCCCATTCTTCCTATTATTACTCTTGTTATTATCAGTATTGCTGTTATTGTTTATAACAATAAATATTTTTCTTGCATTTTTCTCTTGTTCCTCTCTTATCGATTCTGTTGCTTTCTGCTTCTAAAGCTTTTGTGGTTCTTCATGACGTTAATATCTAGTGCCTTGTTATATTCTAACCGAAGGTCAAATCTGATTTAGGGAAAATTGTAATCAAATTCATTCCGATCATTGCTTCCCAACCACAGCGCTCGTGGTTCAGTTGCACCGCGTGCTTTCTTGGGCAAGTATCTTCTATTATAGCATCAGGCCCAACAAAGCCATGTGCGTGGATTTAGAAGACAGAAATAAAAGAAACACGGCGTGTCGTATAGATAGAAACATATACATATGTATATGTATATATTCATATATATATATATATATATATACACGCACAAACCCACATATATATGTATATATGTGTATATATACGTATATACATAGATAGTTGCCGCTTTCTCGTATACGAGCAAAGTCATTCCTAGAAAGAATCATTGAAATATGTCAATGATGATGTATTGTGAGGCCCTCATATGACAATTGAGCCCAGCCAAAGATTTGCACATTCTATTGCATAATGCACAGCTCTGCCGGCTGGTAGTAGAGGGAAGAGGTGCAACAGTATGAAGACGTTGCCCGTCATCCTTTCGCGGGTCGATAAATTAAGTACCAGTGTTGATGAGATCGACTGAACCCTTCTCCACAAATAACAGGCCTTGTGCCTAAAGTAGAAAACCTCACACAATACAAGAAATGAAGTGGCGTATACTTTAGAAGAACCTTCGCGAAAACTGCAAATCGCAATGAGGAACTAAATTCGTATACTTAGAAACAATTTTTGGGGAAGAAAAGAAATAAAAGTTATTGGCATTAATTGTTTAATAGAATGCTATGTATGTGAGCATGTCACAAACTATCATCATCATCATCATCAAAATCCATATATTTGGAGATTAGGCAGAATGCTGACTCACCAATTTTTCTCATTATAAAGATTTTCCTTCGAAAACCGAAATATTGAAACATAAAACACAAGTAGGTGTTTTTCTATTGTTTATTGCACACTTTCATTTTTGAAGATTTCGAATACAGTTTTAGCAACACACATACACATGCGCGCGCACTTGCAAGTGTATGTATGCATTATGCATTATAATCAAAATATGCGCTTATATATATATATAGATATATATA
>NC_068999.1:1474765-1479894 GCF_001194135.2 Octopus bimaculoides
ATATATATATATATATATATATAGTATAATATAACATAATATGCCCACCCACACGCACACGCACAAAACACGCGGGCATACACACATATGTATAAATATAATATACATAATTTTTGCACCTATTTTCGACTATGTGCAGCTTATATATTCTTCCTGAAAATCAATAGACTCTGGAATTACCTGTGTATCTACCTGTCTTTCAATCTGTCTGCCTCTCGATTTGTATATAATATCTCTATTCAGCAACGTATATTGTTATGATACTATCCGTCTCTTTATTCTCTCTCTATCACGCACTCACTCTCTTTCACTCATCCTCTCTATATTTCTCTCTCTCGCCCTGCCTCTCTCTCTTATGCATTTAATATAGAAATATAATATATATATTTATATAGACACACACACGTTTGTGTGTGTGTGTGTGTATGTGTGTGTGTGTGTGTGTGTGTGTGTGTGTGTGTGTGTGTGTGTGTGTGTGTGTGTGTGTGTGTGTGTGTGTGTGTGTATGCATACGTAAACACAGATACCTGTGCTGTGTCTTATTACATACTTTTTTTGTTTTACATTTTTGCCTACCTGCTAATATATATATTACCTGACATACTCTTACCCACAAAATATGTTTTGCATCTAAATATTATGCTATCCCTCTATCTCTGTATGCCTCCATTTGTCTATCTATCTATCTATCTATTTATCTATCTATCTATCTATCTATCTATCTATCTATCTATCTATCTATCTGTTTCTCTATTACTCTCGTTATAGATATGTGTACACGTGAAAGGGATATTGAAAAAGATGGAGCTGTGCCTCTCCTTCTATCTATCTATCTATCTATCTATCTATCTATCTATCTATCAATCTATCTATATGTCTATCTATCTAGCTGTATATCTGTCTTTTTAATTTATTATTTGCTCCACTTCCTGTGACAATTGTTTTTACTCTCCAAAATAAATAAACAAATAAACAAATCTAATTACCTTCTATATAAAGTAAACTTGACAATTCGTTTGTTTGGTGTGTTTTTTGTTTTTGTTGATATTAATCTTCTTCATGTTGTTTTTGTTGTTGTCCTGGTTATTGTTGTTGTTTTGTTGTCACATTGTTGACTGTTCAAGTGAAATTTCAATTATTCTCCGGGAATTGGAAATAAATAAATTTAGAAAACAACAAAGTACATAATACAATTGTATTGCAAGTTGGTTTTGTCTCTTTTATCTGTGTATGTTTTTATTTTATTTCATTTTATTTATGTATTTGTATTTTCTTTTATTTTTTGCATTATTACGTTGGCGGTGATGGCTGGGGAGGGAAAATGAAGTTTGATGTTTTATGCAAACAATAACCATTCTCGAGTTACTTTACCGAGGAAAAAACATTATAGAGATTCTATATTTCAAATAACTTTTGAAAGAATTTTCACCGTTGCACGGTTGAATAGTGAATGTACAAATAGTATATAAAACAAAACACGACAGGGTTGGCAAAACAAACAAACAAAAAGAAGCAATTATTCAATTTGAGGTGAGTAGTTAAAATTTAGAATTGAAATTAGTTCAAAAGTAATAAGATCACTAACCGGAAGTTGTTATTGAAAATGGCGAATATTTTTCAGTCTTGCGTGGATTTATATGATTGAAGACTGCCGATGAGGTTCGAACTCAGAAAACGAGTATTTTGACATTCACTCCCGTTTCTCCCTTTTTCTTTTTTAAATGTGTTAATCATAAAATTAAAGGACGGCATTACAGCCCCATCGACACTTTGCAGTTTGCTGAGATTAGCATGTGTCGGTGGAATACTGCACAGTGTTATCCGCAGATCCGTAACTTGATTCCGAAATTCACAACCTGTGAAACTTCGATTAAAAGCCGCACATGGCCAGATGGTGATAGTAAACTTGGTGGACGGATGATGGCTTGCATGTAACGATAGAAAATTATATATATATATATATATATATATATATATGCTTATATATTTATATACGCGTGTGTTGTATGTGTCTGATTTTATTTCAGGCTTTACGGTGTATTATTCCTTAATGAAGTATATCCATTAATCTGTTGTTACTCTCGGGAACTGTAATAGACTTCTACCAACCTAACTTATGTTTTAGCCCCCGTTCATAGCTTAACACCCGATCAGCACTAAACATGCACGGCTGTAATCTAATCCGTTGAAAAGATCTAAATTTCATTTTATTTTACATGTACCATATATCTATGTGGGCGATATCCCGGGTGTTTTTTTTTTCTTTCTGATAAGCATAGGCTGTGTTTTAAAGGGGATTTGACTGCTATATCTTGTAAGTGGAGGTGTGTTTGTTATATGGGCGTGATCGACTTTAGAATCAAGATGAAATCATTAGAATACACCTTTTTAATAAAGAATGGGAAAACGGAACATAAATTCAGGTATTTGGAACCTTGATTCTTACATAAAACATTGATTCCTTATATTGAACATTTAGCCATGAGGTAATGAGAAACCGTGACTTTGATTTATTGAAGAAACTCCTAGCTGTATAAATGAAATATAAAGTTTACCAGCAACTAATGGAAACCTATGTCATTAGATTTATATTTATGAAATTTTATGTAAGTTTATCGCGTTGTATTTGTAAAGATGCAAACACGTTGAGGTGTGTTAATTGATGATACAAATCAAATACCGAGACAAGAATAACAATTAGTATTGGGAGAGCAATGAATCTCCTGCTTTTGGGATCGAAAGCTATTCGTTGTTTCCCAATATGTCTGACACCAGTTCCCAACACACCATACAATGTTAATATATCATTTTCAGTTTTAGAAACCAGGAACTCTACATAAGAATATGGCAACATTTCTGTTTTATTCTCCTGTAAAACACTTTGAGAGACTAACTGAAGTGACATAAGCAAACGCACACGCGCACACACACACACACACACACATGCATATATATATGCATATACGCACACACATATGGATATACATATGTGTGTGTAGCTTTAGAGAACCCGGAAGTGTGTAGCTTTGAGGAAGCCGGAAGTGAGTAGCTTTTGGTAGCCAACGGTCGATTGTATTGACCTCAGTGTTTGGCTGATTGTACTTACCGATTCTGGATGGCTGATATTTAAAATTGAACTCAGCAGGAATTGAAACCCAACTGATTGAAGTATTACAACGTATTTTGTCTGACGCTCTAGTGACCTCTCTCTCTCTCTCTCTCTCTCTCTCTCTCTCTCTCTCTCTCTCTCTCTCTCTCTCTCTCTCTCTCTCTCTCTCTCTCTCTCTCTCTCTCTCTCTCTCTCTCTCTCTCTCTCTCTCTTTCTTTTTCTCTCTAATGATCACCTTCATTTAATTATATATTGCAATACATTTAGTCTGGGAGCATCTATTTCTTGCACTTCAGGGAACCATTTAGAAAGGGTTAATACCAATTACACAATAGTACTTTCTCACGGGAGTACGAGGTTACAATCTGAGAGGGTACAGGCGGTTATGTTGATCTCATTACAAAGATCTAATCCTAATTAAAGAAATAAATTTGCAGCTCTTGCTAACAAGAGACTCTAGGGGGTTACACGGCATGCTAGAAATAGCAACACATCCGAATGAGATTTAATTATCATATATTTCGAAAGTGGCACTTAAGGACATGATGGTCAAAGTGAGGACGCTTTTGATAAAAAAAAAAATCTTTAGAGGATGTGCACTGGCATAGGATTAGACAACAGCAGCCTTAAAAGTATTAACAACAACAACATCATTAACATCTTCGGGGATTTTGAGAAAATTATGGAGTATTAGGGAGTGAATCTCAACAGACAGATCAAGGTTTAAGAGGATTTTAATGATAGAATTAGACCCAAGTGATTCAAAAGCAAAAATTAAAAGTCCATAATTAAACTTTATGTTGTATTTCGACAGACACTCAGGCTATGTATGTATTGATCACTTATCGAGCAATATTGTGATCAAATGGCATCACGTTTAAATGGGGAGGATTTAATTAATCAATGTTTATCTTTTTGTAATCGTTTGTTCAGAGGAGGGTGGCCCCGCCCTTCATGGCCTCTTATATAGGCTTTGGAGATGATGGGAGGGGGAAATGAGAAAATTATCCAGCCGCAGGAGGCATACACCGATTGCATGTTCTTAAATGGAGTTCACTAAAGCGACACAAGGGACACATGAATCCTCTATATCAAAGCATTGGCGGAGTTAAGTTGAAGGAATTTATTTTAACAACCGCAAAATTATGAAAACAACGTCTCGCGAGATCAAAATCAAAAGATAAACGGAAACCCCATTGGATTTTTTTTAAAAAGTACTTGAGTGAAACTTTACTTGTAGCAACTCCAAAGAATTAGAATGTAATGATGACTGCCAGCACGACATTATAACCTGGAAAATATAGAGAGGTGAACAACGAGCGACAATAGAGTTTTCCACGTATCAAAACGATTCTAATGGTACTATTGATACTCGATCGGAAAAATGGAAAAACGTCTTCGAGGTTTTATCTCAAAACGTTATAAAAGTAACAATAATTCGTTAAGAAAGAAATGGAGTTTTAGGCGCAGGTGTTGCTGTTTGATTAACAAGCTTGCTTTGAAACCACGTGATGTCAGGTTCAGTCCCATTACCGCAGTGTGTTCCGATAGCGTCGACTAATCAGGTCGTCCAGAAATTTCTTGCGTAAGTTTTAATTTTGGTTTTAAATGTTGTAGTTTCAAATTAATTTTCGTTAAATTACTTCGACTTCATATATAATTTTAAATTCCGTTTTATAAAAGATAAGCACAAAAGCTGGGGAGAGAAATAACTGCTTTATCGACGTCTATTTCATCGAATCGGGGTAACTTGAATGCAAACTTGGCCTCGGCAAGATTTGAACGATAAATGTAAAGAATCAGGAAAACTAAAATACTGTAAGTTAATTTACGCGTCTTCCTTCCAATATCTATCATTCTAAGACTATTAATATTGACAATAATCGAACGTATTCTTCCGAAAAGTAAAAACAACACTAATAATGATAGGTTATAACGATTTCAAACCGGCGTTCGATTATATTCGAATTCTTTTGAAATAATAAAATTCGAGAAATGGTTTTGTTAAATCAATACAAAT
>NC_068999.1:1481801-1484857 GCF_001194135.2 Octopus bimaculoides
ATGGTGGTGATGGTGGTGGTGGTGGTGGTGGTGCTGCTGCTGCTGCAGATGGTGGTGGTGGTGGTGGTGTGGTGGTGGTGGTGGTATGACACTGATGATGACAGCGATGGTCTTCATGGTGATGAGGATGGTGATGATGATGATGATGATGGTAGTGATGTTATTGATGATGTTATTGTTTGTATTGATGATGACGATGTTGATAATGTTGTTGGTGATATTTTTTCTTTTATCATTTATTATTATTTCTTTTTGTATTTGTGTTTATTTGTTTTTCTCACCGTTGATGGCATTTGAAAATTTTTCGAATTAAATTACAAAAATCGATATTCGTGCAAAAGAAGAGTTTAAACAGCGCTAATAAAATGATCACTGCATAGTGACGTCATTCTCGTTTGCATGGTGAGATGAATTGAAGCTGATGAAGAACGAAAGGAAAAATGCCATCCGAAAACCTTTCAAAAAAAAACAGATCCTCTCTCTTTTTCAAATTTTTGCCATGGAAAATTCCAACTTTAAAATAATGTCTTACAGTAGAATGATTTAGTTTCATTTACACAACCTAAAATCATTTTAAATGTCACGTGAGCGTTCTGAATGCAGTATAATAGGCTATAGCTTTTTGTAGCGTATGAGGCATTCAACATCCGAGTACCAGTCTCAAAATCCTAGCTGTCCCCAGCAAAGCAGTTTTGGGGAATTGCTCTGCTCTCATGTCAATTCCGATTTCTCTGACATATTTCTCGGACTTGGCTGTCAGTGCTTAGAGTGCCCCTACAACTCCTGGAATGACAGACTCTCTCATTGTAGTCCATATTCATGTAATTTCGTCTTTTAATAGTCCGTACCGCATTCTTGCAATTTGGTCCTCAGTTTTTTCAATTTCTTTCGTATCGATTCTGCTATCTCAAGGAATTGAAGAATCTATGATCTTACACTGGTTGTTTATTTTGTCTTTTGTAGCCATACCTGATCTTCTTGCTTTAATAGTATGGATAATCTTTAGGGAGAACATATGATCACTATAAACAAATCATTTGTGCAGGTCGTTCGGCAAAAGCCAAACGCTCATTTGTCGTCTTCGACGAGAGATTCCATTATCATTATTGTTGTTGTTGTTCTGCTTCTACTTCTTTTTCTTCTTCTTCTTCTTCTTCTTCTTCTTCTTCTTCTTCTTCTTCTTATTATTATTATTATTATTATTATTATTATTATTATTATTATTATTATTATTATTATTATTAAGAAGGCGGAGAGCTGGTAGAATCGTAAACACGCTGGACGAAATACTTAGCGGTATTTTCTCTGAGATCAAATTCCGCCGAGGTCCACTTTACCTTTCATCCTTTCGAGGTCGATGAATTAAGTACCAGTTAAACACTGGGGTCGATGTAATCGACAACATTTGATTTCAGGCCTTGTGCCTATAGAAGAAATGGTTATCATAATTATTTACTTATCTTATTATTCATTTTTTTCTCTCATGGTTCTGCGTTTTTTACGCTTTTAATCCGGCCCTGCCGAAGTATAATTCACTTGCCATATTTCTGGTACCGTTCGATAAACTAAATACATGAAAAGTTATAATGTGTTCGATACAATCAATAACTCTATCCCACCAATACAATATTCGGTCGCGTGACTAAATTACTAATCAATATTGTAATTATTTATGTAGAATGAATGTTTTTTTTTTAAATATGTTCCGGAATTAAATTGGAAGTATTCATAACCTCTCACTATTATCTTCATTATTAGCAATTATTCATCATTAATGTCGTAATTATCATCAGAAATAATTGTTATTTATTAATATTTAAATTTCAATGTTTTATAGCAGAAAACGTCTTCGAATGTCAGACGAACAATCTCGTAATATTTATTTTTATGTCCAGAAGGCGGCGCTGAGCTGACAGAATCGTTAACACGCCGCGCAAAATGTTCAGTACCATTTCCGCCGTCTAAACGTCCTAAGTTCAAATACTGCAGAGATCGACTTTGCCCTTGAATCTCGTAATCGAGATTTTTTTTTTTTTTTGTGCATATTGAATGCTTCCATCCAAGTGTTCTCTGAGGTAAGAGAACTCAGCTGTTTGGGGCTGTATACATCATCAGGAAGAGAGTGTTTGTATGTATGTTTATTCCCCGAGTTTTATTTAAGTTCTTCTAAAGAGTGTTCAAGTCGGTCGCCAACAAAGCGTCAAGAGTTCCCAGTGTTTGTAAATATGTAGTAGAGTTGCTGTATTATTTGAGCCGTCGAAGCACCCTCATGTGTGTGCATCTCTTTATCTCAGAAATAATCTCAGATGGAGAAACTTTGAAATATCCTTTGTGCATATGTATATATGTATGTGTATGTAAATATGTAAGTATGTTTGTATGTGTGTGCATGTGTGTGTGAGCTAAGATAATGTGAAATTAAGAATTGGTAAAAAAAAATCGAATTTCAATAGTTAAAAACAATAACAGTTAATATCTTTGACAGATCAAAAGATGACAACTCGATGTATAATGTTAAGATAAGTTCAGAAAAGTCTATGTGTGTGTGTGTGCATGTTTCTGAGTGTGATTGAATGCATAGAAAATGATAGTACTCTCTTTAAAGTTTAACTCGTCAAGGGCTGGGATGGTGGTACGTTTCATAGTTCAGTGGGTAGATGTAGGGGTGGGGAACGTATTTAGATTTAGTACATGCCGCCATATTTTAAAGATAAAAAAAACACACACACACAATGAAGTGAAATGGTTGGTACACATTCCGTTTTCTTTGTTTCGCTTTTTTTGCTTTTTTTTTTGTTGAATGTTCATTTAATATATTCCGAATTGTTTTATGTTTCATGAATTGAAAAGTTAAAAGAGAGATATCATACAAATACATTGGTTTTAAGGACCATACAAACAAACACTTACACATAATCACTCACACAAACATACATAATATACCGAGTACATATTTGCATATGTAAGTATATATACATACACATACACACACACACACATATATATATATATATACATATATAAATGCATATAAATATGCATACATACATATATAT
>NC_068999.1:1484933-1498119 GCF_001194135.2 Octopus bimaculoides
ATATATATATATATATATATATATATATAAAGGTATATGCGTATATAAAAGGCCCAAGAGTATACGCTCGCCTGTGTATATGCATGGATATATGTGCGTCTGTGTGTGTGTGTGTCAGACCGAGTGTTTGTGTGCATATATATACCTTTGCGTGTGTTTGAGAGAGAGAGTGTGTGTATAGTTATTAATGTCTGTATATATATATTTATATTTACATCTATACGAATTTATGTATGTATCTATCTACCTATCTACTTATCTATTTATCTACCTACCTATCTATCTATAAATAGATAGACAGATATCTTTATGTGTACATATATACATATATGCATATGTCAAAAAATATATGTATATATAAAAAGGAACGATACATATGCATCCAAATACATATACATATGTTAATACATACATACACACACATCGGCATATGTTTATATAGACACACACACTTGCACGTTCCCACACAGGATAAATGCACAGACACACGCATACATATACACAGACACAAACAAGTGTGCGCCCATAATTTTAGGATGATAAATTGTCCGGCTATCGTTATTTATACTGTGTAAACTACACTATAATTATCTGGTATTTATATCGACATATAGGAAATGAATATACATCAAGCCGTGTAAATTATAACAAAATGCTGTTCAGTGTTAGACAGGACTTCATACATATTTGTTAATACAGAAACACAAAGAACGACACAAAAAAACATATGTACGTGCCTCTTACTCAATCACATATCATTGTGTGTATTTAATTGTTTATCAAATTATTTTTCTAACATTTTAATACCGACGTGTATATATCTGCACACTTGCACACACACACATATACATATGTATACACACATGTATACATGAATACATATATGCATACATACATATTAATGGCAAACAAGAAGAATGCAGAGTGGAAGCCAGTTTACAAATGTTTCATCCTAATACAATACTAAATTTGTATGTTGGTCTGATAGTGAAAATCCGTGGATGAGCATAATACGATAAAAACCAGGGTTACATACACCAACCAAATTTTAATACACACATACATACATATTATACACACACACATAAAAGAACACCAACGTGTGGAAGTGTTCATGCGTATACACGTTCCATATATACTTGCTATGTGTCTATCGCTGGTTCCTTCCTCTCTTTCACGGAAAATGAACGTGATCATAACAAACTTCCCAATATAAGGAAATTGCAACATGTCAGCTACAACTGCGAGAGACCTTCATTTCACAAAGGACGTCGCATGATGCAATCGTTATCGCTGGTCCAGAAGCAAAAGGAAACCATTGTACGTAAGCCCCTCCCTTGATTCGGAGGCGCATACAAACGAAATCTTACTAATATTAAAGAGAAATCTCTAATACGTAAACATTCTATGATACTTCTGAATTTGTGTTGATATAACTGAATGTTCTGAGGCAGGGGAATAAAATTAATAAAATTGTCTCTATCATTGTAACTACATGTGACGTTTTCTTCTTTATGTCTCCACATTTTTCAGGGTTTAAATAAAGGTTATTGGTTGGATAGCACATAAGAATTAATTGGATATCTAACCGAAGGCATCCGAGATAGAGAAATATGACGTGAGATAATGTGGAAATATTAGTTTGTTTATGCTTATATACATACATACTCGTATACCTACATATATATACATACATATATACAGAGGAAGAGGAAGGGAGAGAGATAGAGATAGAGACGGCATGTCAAATAGATAGATAGATAGATAGATAGATAGATAGATAGATAGATAGATAGATAGATAGATAGATAACTGCACTTCAATTTGAATTTCATTTTAAAGGGTTCGACGAAATCTATGTTGTGTATTAATCTTATAAGTCGATTGCTGTATGCGATCTATATTTTATCTGTGCATTCTCAGATGTAATGCAAGGAATTTTGCGAGCTTTATCAGTACCTGCAGCTCCTCTCATCGATGGATTAAGATATTTAGGGTGAGTAGCATTCTATAGAAAAGCGAATTGTAAAGCAGAGCGAAATAGATATATACACCCATCTTAAATTTCGTAGGTGAACTTGGATCAATTTCTGACTTGTGTCAGTAAAAAGGAGAGTTCTCATAAATGCCATTGTTCAACATCCAACGTATCTCCGAGTCTGACTGTAAACCACAGACCATTGCATACAAACACATAGATATACATGTATAAATAATTATATCTATAAGTATGTATAAATGCATGTATATATATTTTAGTGTATATTTATATAGGGATAGATAGATAGATAGATAGATAGATAGATAGATAGATAGATAGATAGATAGATAGATAGATAGATAGATAGATACATATATAGATACACATATACATACTGAGTGTTTGTAATATACTATAAAAAAATTATAATAAATAATAAAAAATCATATCACATATATATATATATATACATATGAATAGTATAATAGTATGTGTACATATATATATTTATATATGGATATATATTATAGGTGTGTGTGCGTTTGTGTGTGAGTGTACGCATACAAATGCACACAAGTTTGTCAGCTGTAAATTGAACATGATCGATGTTACACCTGGTATATTTATTATGGTGTCTGTATAATACCCAGCATCATTCGATTATTTCTCTTGTTCTTTCCCTCTCTCTCTCTTTCACTCTCTCCCTCGTATTCTATCACTTACCATTGATATTCTTAACTTAAACCTCCCCGATTTACTTTATTATCTTCTTTAAATATCTATGCAAGTCCATTCTTCTTTATATTATATCTTACTATATAATATTTCCTCAAACGTTACTCCGTACTCCATTTATATTTTTGTCAGTTGTAATTCCACCATCTTGTTTCTCTCCTTTTCATTTTAATGTTACCCTCCGCCAAAACACTTGTCATTTTCGTAACTGATTTTCCCCATCTTTATGATCAGTTTTTATTACATTTTACATATTTTCTTTTATATTCATCTCACATTCCTTCTACATTTAACTTACTATTTTCCCTGATTAATATTTATGTTTTTCCTCCAATTGGCATTTGTATTTTGGCAAATGGCGTATATTTCAATTTTTGTAATTTTATTTTTCTATAACTATGTACATCATATATTTCTCTTTATCTCTTTCTATCTCTCTATTTTTATTTTGTCTCTCCATGTGTGTGTGTGTGTGTGTGCGTGCCTACATTCCATATGTCCTTATCGTGTTTTGTATGTGCTGGTTCTTTACTTTTCACCTTCATTCAGTTAACACAGCAAAACACATAGATAAAAGCGGACTCGCATGTTTCAACCTGCTCCAACCCCTTCTCCCACTCCTTCACTCCTATCCCTCGCACACCATAACCGTTGTTCTCTCTCTCATAATAAATTGAAATAATAATAATAATAATAATAATAATAATAATAATAATAATAATAATAATAATAATAATAATAATACATGTGGACATATATATTCACATACAGACATACTCACACATATACATATATGTATGTATGTGTGGTTTTGGCAGGTTCACAGTATGCCCCAAATCATTGAGAGAGAAAAGTGTAAACGAACCGCAGTTTACTAAGAAGCTTGAAAATAATACCAACGTTTAACATCATATGAAATTACATGCATTTCACTTCACATCTCTCCAACATATATATATATATATATATATATATATATATACATACCATTTAAATATTATATATATGATATAGGCATGTGCTTTTGTCTATGTGCTTGTGCTGGTAAATTTCACTTTTATATTGTTCAGTATAAATATTTTCCATACAGTGTCCCTCAGGGTTCTGTACTGGTTCCATTGTTCTTTAACATTAACAAAAATAATCAACAGGAATTTGTTAATAGTGAATGTTTTCTCTTGGTCGATTACGTATGCATAGCGTGACAAACTTGAGCAAAACAAGTCCGTATGCCGTTTTTAAGAACCAACGTTCTTACTTTATGAGACTGAAACATAATTATGAATCCTGCAAAAACAGAATTTTGTGCATTTCATCTAAGAAACGTGGAAACACGTAGCAAGTTTTATATCATTTTAACGGGAATAAAACTGGAACGCAGCCAGAATTACAAACATTTTTCTTATGTTTCTTCACAGCAGAATAACATTTGTGAACACTTAAATGTTCTAACATCGAAATTGAACGAATGGAATTAAAATCAATCACAATTCAAGAAATTATCAGAAAGATTGGAAAACACTCACAATAATAGCCTTGGCACTATTGCTGTTTTGATGTCGAATGTGCGTGTCCGCTTAGGGTTGGGATCTCCATTACAAGACCTTTGATTGCTATTCACAAACAGAATTTGTTGTAGATAAGAGTTTGTTTCCGGTGCACCATCATCAATCATCCAAGCCTATTGAGTGAGACATTTCGCCTATGAGGAGAAATATCACCCAAAAAGCAGTGAAGCATAAGCAGCTGTTTGAAGAAAGTTATTTTCAAAATATAGGAAGAACACAACAATAAAAAACAATTTCGTTGGTGTTTTTATTCATATTGGCTTCTTCTATGGAACTGCTGCTTTCTGGAACTCACGGCCATCGTTTTGTTTTTAACTAAACTATAGTATTCAGCTCATTAAGCATTGCATCATTGGACATCTTTCGAATTTGTAGACACCACCACTTTTTCTTGTAAAAAATAGGGGTGACTGTAATAAACGTTCAGGGAGTATGGACTTTCATCAAGCATGTCTATTTAGATTCGAGAACAGCCGAGAGAGACAAGGGCTTCTGCCCGTTAAAGACACAGCGATCTACGATCCGTGGATTGCTTTGCTTTGCGCCCCATCGAGGTTTCTCGTCTCTCAGTAAGACTGTATCATCCATGTTGTGTTCACATATTTTCTAGATTCTCAATAGTTTTATCTCATTTCATCTCCTTTATCTTCCTCTTTCCGCGTTCCTTAATCTTTTACGTAAGCCAACGCAGAAATTTTAAGCTCTCCTTGCAATGTCTCCCTCACTGGTGTCCCTGTGGCAAATAAAAGAAATCATCTTCCTTCATCTTCTTATCATTATTCTTCTTACTGTTGTTGATGTTGTTTTAGTTGTCGTCGTTGTACAGTTGCTATTATTAGTTTTGATGATGATAACGATGATGATGATGATGACGATGATGATGATGATGATGATGATGATGATGATGATGATGATGACGATGATGACGATGATGATGACGACGATGATGATGATGATCATCATCATCATCATCATCATCAGCATCATGATAATGGATTCAGTTGTCTTTGATATCTGAAAAGCTAACCATTATTCAGAGGGATTCTAACCCCGATGTTATTTCCGAATCCCTGCATGATGTAAAATTGATGCGTTGCCTGCCTATCTCTCTCTCAATGGATTCTTGCCTTGTAGCTATTCCATTGATTACATGACAAGAAGAATTTCTCTGATCTCCAAGTCAGCGGTATCCAGTTGTGTAGCTTTCATGAAAACATGTCTTCTTCAAAAATGTTTAATCAAATGTTTTATGGCACTTAAAATTAAAAGGAACAACTGCAAGTTCATGCATCTCGTCTTAAGCAAGTATTTCATCTGCAACTATCTCTCATGTTGGTATTATGACATCATTGAATCCTTTGTGTTATATCTCCAAGCGATAATAACAATTAAAAAGTCATTTGTACAGAGATCTTATATATAAACTCATTAAATGCATTGGATTGTAAAAATATAATTACAAGCATATCTTCCAGTTGTTCCCATGAATTAGAAATTGTATGTGTGTGTGTGTGTGTGTGTGTGTGTGTGTGTGTCTGTATATGTCTGTTAGATTATATTCTAGTCACAGAGATACCTACAAACACACAGACAAATACAAAGCGCACATTTTGATATTTTTCGTTAAATTTTATTCTTTACAAGCACCAAACAGATCTGTCCATGGACGGTAGCAGTGTCGCAGAAATTCCTGTGAGAGAAAAGGTTGCCAGATTGTCGTTTCAGAGAGAATAAGAAAGAGAAGAAAAGGGATATTTAGGGAGAATGGAATCACTTCCAAGATTTCAGTAAATATATTAAAGACATAAAAATGTGTTGGAGGAATTTGTACTCAGTGAACGAGGAAATATACTCGTAGTGCTTCAAAGACAGGAGAATATAAAGAGATGCATAAAACTTCTGTGAGCAGTTGGGTTTGCTTGTTTTCAGGTTCTGTGTGCGTTTTAATGCGTAGGGGCAGCATTTTACATACATATATACGCACCTGGACTCACGAACACATGAAAGTATAAACACATATATAAACAGAAAACAGGGATGCAAACAGATTCAAAATTCTTCCAAGGCTGGGGCCATGAGCCATACACCCACTACACATTTTAGGATCAAAACACATGAATACACTTCAACACAACTTCTCTTGATCAACAGGTCATGTTCAATTTAACATTATCATAAAACAAACCAAAGAAACAGGTCCCACCACTTTTAAACGAAACCTGAACAAATTTCTTCAGGCGATACCAGATAAGCAACCTGTACTTGAGTACAACTCAGTCATCGTCTCCCTATGTGAATGGGCCATGATACAACAAAATTTTACTAGGAGATTACATAACATTTCCTATCAGGTGGTGCCATTAAGTTAACCATAGCCTGGGCCAATCTTTAGCTGAATCGTATCTAATGTATATATGTTATATGTACTCCAGCACATATGTATCTACACTTCTGTTAAAGGAAGAGCAATATTGTAACAAACATAAACACCTCCATTATTCGAACGTAGACTACAGAAGCAGTGTCACATTTTGAGAAAAATCTTGCATATATTAATTGCTTCTCATTCAAATTGAAAATATAATGTGCGTGTAAGCTAGTTGGTGAGCAAATGTATGTATGTATGTATGTATGTATGTATCTATGTATGTATACATGTAATTGTGTATGTATGTACATATATGTGTGTATGAATTCATTGGCTTGTCTGTCGATGTTACATGTTTATACAACATGAAATGCACATATGTATTGTCTATGTATGTATATACGTATGCATTTACGTATGCATACATACGCATGTGTGTCCGCGCGTGTGTATACATGCGCGCACGTGTGTGCGTAGACTTTGTGTATGTATACATATTCATGTATCAGAAAGGCCACGTGAAAAAGAACTACTTGGTAATAATTAAATCGTTGGCAATTAACAGCAGATGTGATTAAGCTTGTATATGACAATCTCACATAAATTGAAATCTTGCTCAAACATGCAATATTCTGTGAAAGTAACGACATTCTAAGTAAAAGCAGCTAGAATTCCACACCATATACATGCTAATAGGTATATACATAAAAAGGGATGCATATTTCATATATATATATATATATATATATATATATATATATATATATATATAATATACATATAACATTATATATATGTATTAATGCACGCACACACACACACATACACACATACACACATATATATAGTGTGTGTGTGTGTATAGTGTGAAAGAGAAAGAGATGAGCGCAAATTTATTCGCATATATATTGGTATTATAGACACAGACACACACACACACACATACATATATATATATGCACACACGTGATTAGCTATTTATATACATATATCATATGTAGAAAGACACACAGAGATCTGCTTATATATAATTATACATATATATATATATATATATATATATATATATATATATATATATATATATATATATATATGGGGGGGGGATGTTTGTATGTATGTGTGGGTGTTTGTGATTGTGCATGCGTATGTATGTGTATGCATAAGCGTATTGTTTTTATAACCATACATATATATATATATATATGCGTCAGTCCAGTTATGTAAAAGCTGGTATGTCTGGAATTAATGCTATGTTTTCCACCTGCTGGCATTGCAAATATGTGCAGTTTTAACACATAAAACAAGTGTATGTCTATATGCATTTACAGTCATGTGATTTTCATAAAAATGCAGGCATATATAAACACATACATACGCACCTCTCTCTCTCATTCTCTCTCTGTACACAC
Source organism: Octopus bimaculoides (assembly GCF_001194135.2). Taxonomy (NCBI): domain Eukaryota; kingdom Metazoa; phylum Mollusca; class Cephalopoda; order Octopoda; family Octopodidae; genus Octopus; species Octopus bimaculoides. The sequence continues at coordinate 1,492,998 of NC_068999.1, forward strand.
ACACACACACACACACACACATATATATATATATATATAAATACAGCGAGATATTGGATATTTAGTACTTCTTGACTTACCGATTAACGTTTTGCTGAAGATTTTCAAAGAGTACATTGTCAGTTCAATAAAGTGCTGCTGTTCCCAGCCCACTTCATATGTTTTCGGTATCAACTTACCAAAAATGGAATACTTCAGTTGCAGTCTTGGAGACAAATATACTGGTTCGATCCTTTATATGTGTGTGTGTGCGCGCGCGCGCGTTTATTACATTTGTCGAGAAGAAGCAAAGGAAGTAAATAGATTTAAAGCACTTGGGAAAAGGTTAATATCGATGTTTTCTTAGGTGTATATACGTATGTGTTTCCCTCTCTACCTTTCCCAGTAGGTGTATGCGTTTCCCCCACACCTTCACATACACACACACACACACACACACACACACACACACACGCACACATATATATATATATATATATATATATATATATATATATATATATATATATATATATATATATATACATATCTTCTCTTTTGTCTCACTATATACATATATATTTGTCGACACATAATTAAATGGATAGATAGATAGATATTCACAGACGCTCATATATATGTGTGTATATATATATGCTATACAAATAATTGTGACGCATCAATGGTTGCAGATGTGCCTCGTCAAGTGAATTGTCAAGAGGTATTCCGCTCTTTCCCTTTCGTTTCGCTTATTTTGGTAGCTGTGTGTAACTGTTCTCACACAGGAGAAAGCTAAAGATAAAAAGAATAATCACTTGAAGAATGATTTGTACAGCATTTCACCCTCGAGGGGCCTATGCAGGATGGGTCGAAACAATCGAAGTGATTATAAAAAATCTCGTGAATTCCATGGTCTTTCTCTTTATCTCATGTCTTACAAACTCTACGACCACAAATGTAATTCCTGAAATAATTATAGTAGCACTTATACTTATTTCCATACAGATGATGACGTCAGGTAACCGAATACAGTGAAGGGGCTTTGAATGCCATTCTAAAAGTTGTATAGTCACATTTAAAATTCTTACTTATGTAAAAATTGTTAATTATGTATGCATATATGTATTTATGTTTGTGCACATACATATGACTGTTAATTCTGGAGAGAGAGAGAGAGAGAGAGAGAGAGAGAGACAGAGAGAGAGTCGTATTTCCAGTTCAAACATTAACTCGCCGGGCGAAATGCTTACCTATATTTCGTCTGCCGCTACGTTCTGAGTTCAAATTCCGCCGAAGTCGACTTTGCCTTTCATCCTTTCGCGGTCGATAAATTAAGTACCAGTTGCATCTAATCGACTGGAACCCTCCCCCAAAATTTTGTGTCATTTGCCTAGAGTAGAAAAGAATTTTCTCTCTTGTTGAAATTATGTTGAATCATCTGAGAGAAATATGAGTGCATTGTGTAGAAAAGCAAAGCACGAAGGCGAGTATTGCTGCGTTTCTAAGAACAATTTTGGTGTTCCTTACAAGTTTTCCATTTGTTTTTGGCGATACTGTTCTGTAAAATCTTGTTAAATTAACATCGAAGCCACACTTTGTATATCAGAAAGGGGTGTGTACTGCAGCTTTCAGAGCAATTTTTTTTTTTTTTTACAAGTTCTCCTTTTGTTCTTGGCGTTGTTGTCTTTAAGATATCGTTAATGTAACTTCAAGACAACACGTTGTATATTCTGCCAAACAATCTTGTAGACAGACATTTTCACTCCAAGGTCAGATATTTTTGTCTAACATTCAATGGCGAAACTTTCAAAAGTAATACGATTGGACAATATTTTATCTTATCTTTATTACTGTCCTTAATACTTAAATGTATTTTCTTCTCTTTGATCTTCACACTCATTACATTCTGCTGTTTCCCGGACAATACTTTCTTTCCTTCCGTTAATTTTCTTTATATGTTTTTTTTCCCCTCTGTTCTTCGTTTCTCCCCCCCCCCTCTTCCCCTATTTTTCATCTTCTTCCGTATCTTTTTTATTTCCATCGTTTTGCTTTTTCCTTTCATATTGCTTTTCTTTGTTCTTGTCAGTCACTTATCTTATTACATCTACCTACCGCTATGAGGTCTACCTACTTATGGTAATTACTTGAAGCCGAACGAAGAAAGTCCTCCTTCAAAGCTAAAGTGTTCTTGGTATCGATTCAGCGACTTTGATGGACAGTAGATTCGAAATGTGGCTCTTTCGTCTACACTCTCCACGTACTGCTCGCCCAAGCCGCCATCACTCCAGTAACCGTGAAAATGCATACATACATATAGATATGTGTATGTGAGTGTGTATGTGTGTGTATATGTATGTATGTATGTATGTATGTATGTATGTATGTATGTATGTATGTATGCATGTATAGACGCGTTTCAAAGATGAACTCGTGCAACAAATGATTTGATCTTAGACCTCGTGCTGAAAATACGGCCATTACTTCCTGGAAAAAACAAACGCGTCAGTGACCAGGCTGTAGATAATGTGACCAAAATTTTGACACTGAATAATAAATGATTGACTGATGTTAACAGGTTTTGTATGTTTCTAAATATGCAGACTGTGTTGTCTATACTCTAATGAGAGACACAGAGCGAGAGGGAGGGAGGGAGAGAGAGAGAGAGAGAGAGAGAGAGAGAGCAAAGAGAGCGTTAATTGAAAATATTTTCTACGCATCGTTGTATCCTGTGGAATTTTCCGTGAGATTTATTCTGTTGTATGTGTTTCTCTTCTATATATCTAATATTTATCGTGTCACCATTATAAGAGCTAATTTCAGTACCTCAAAATTATGTAAAAGTATTATAATCCATTCACATGTATTACGTATACATTCACACTTTATGCATAAATCAAAAGTGAGAGAAAAAGAGAAAGAGTGAGAAACAGAGAGAAAGAGCAACAGAGTAGATGCGGAAGAGACAGCTATAGCAAGTGCAAGAAAAATACATATATTGATAAATAGGGTCAGATACGTAGACAAATATTTTTCATAAAAATCACGAAACGATACAAAACTGGACAAACCAAAAAGCAAAAATGTCTAATTGATCGGTAAACAAACGGACTACGTTTTGTGGGAAAATTGATTTTCGCCATTTTTGATTTCATTGAAATTTTTACTTGTTGACCGATAGTCACTTCAAACAGCTATTGGTCTTCAAGAAGCAAACAATGTCATCACAAGAATTTAATGGTCTTTGTCAAATGATTCTAAGGACAATTCGTTTTATATATTCTGATATTTTGTGGTTTTTTTTCCTCTGTCTGGTTTGATTTACTTATTTATTTATTTGGTTGTATTTTCAAAATTTTATTCATCTGCTTTTTTCTTTCTTTTTTTTCTCTACTCTTTTTATCACTTGGCGCCATAAACTAGTAATTTATTCCCTCTATCTCCTGGAGATAAATGAGGGAAGCTTTCAATTTGTTATTCAATATTTTGCTATTCTAGAATCTTCCTTCACTCTTCATTGGTGAATTATTCAAATGTTTCGTCCATTGGTACATTTTTTCATTTTTTCATTTCTATATTGTTTTTGTTGTTGGTTTTCATAGATTTTTTTTTTTTCGTCGACAGTAATCTTTTTGTAGTTCCTCAGAAATTGCTATCAATGTTACTGTTGTTGCTGTTTCTTGTCTGCAAATTCTTTAAATTCTTTACATTTGTCGTTTATGATCTTTTTGTTATATTTATTCATTGTTGTTGAGGTTTCTCGATATCTTTATTGTTGTTATTGAAGATGACAGCTTTTTTTTTATTATTGTATTCCTTATATCGGTATATCCCGGCTACAATCAAAGTCGATTGTATTGACCACAGACTGATGACTGGTATTTATGCTTTATTGACCCAAGAGGGATAAAAGGCAAAATTTACAAGGGCAGTATTTGAACTCCGAAAATCGAAGTTTCGAACAATGTGAAGGAAAGAAAGGCGGAAAAAAAAGAAAATCAACGTTGTCTGGTCGTCTGCAATTTTAGTGAGGTGAAAAGCTTACTTTTAACAATTCCCCTAAAAGTATTCGAGTCAATGTTGCAATAAACACATGTCGATATTATTGACATTAATGGCAAGTGCCACGTCAAGTAAATTCACACATGTGTATTTAGCGGCCCGGTTTCGATTCTCAGTTGATAGCAATAAAACCCATTTTAGTGTCAACATCAGTTATCGTTCTCTTCTAAATAATGCGAAGAAGTGGGTAGAATATTGACCCCGTCGGAGCTAGCAGAATTGTTTCTGGCTTTGTGCTAAAATTTTAAATCAATATTATTGACATTAATGGCAAATATCACAACCATAACATTTTTTACAAGTCTATTTAGCGATCTGGTTTCGATTCTCACTTGAGAGCAATCAATTCCATTTTAATGTCAACATTAGATATCGTTTCCTCTCAAATAGTACGAATACGATAAATTATAGATCCTGAGGTAAATGGTTATGGCCTTGCATTACCAACAATTTGTTTAAGGCATGTTTTATCTAACCTTCGTTGTACTACCCTTGTCTTGTTGAATAGCCACGGGGTAGTAAATTAATATCCATGGCAACAGTTTGTATTGAATACCTGTGTTACTTTAATGGTTGTTGTTCTTGTTCTTGCGATATAAAAATAAACACCGGCTCAGCTGTGATCGTGCAGCTGTGATCCGCATTTGTCAAAGATGTTACAGACCCCTTTATATGGCTTCTGTTGGAACTCTTGCGATATGAGTGCAATGTTCAATGATATTTCTATCCTTTCCATATCACAACATGACGGCCCAGACGCCCCACCCCCACCCTCAACCCCTGTTTAAGACAAAGACCCCCGTAGTAATGCAATAAGTTTCGCATCTAGGTATAACTCTCTGCAGAGGGAATATAGCAACTTTACAAAATATAAAAATAATTTGGCCAACACGTAATATATATTGTGACTATTTGCCAAATTTATAAATATATGTAAGCATATATGTATGTGGGTGTGTGATTTTGTGTGTGTTTGTGTGTGTTTGTGAGTGCGTATGCATGTAAATATACATACTTATGTACACAATTCATACGAATATCTCTCTTTCTCTCTCTCTCTCTCTCTCTCTCTCTCTCTCTCTCT
>NC_068999.1:1498360-1518642 GCF_001194135.2 Octopus bimaculoides
AGTGTGTGAGTGTGTGTATATGTATGTATATATATGTAGCTCTCACTCTCTTTTCATGCGTATATATGTGTGTGTATGTGTAGCTGTACGCGCGTACCTATGTGCGTGTGTGTATCCATGTATATAAACACTCACTGTGTAAGAAGAGTCTCAGTCTATAGACCTATATGTACGTATATAAACGAGTGTGTGGTTCTGAGCGTGGGATTATGTATACGTATATATATGTATGTGTATGCGTGTGAGTGTACAATTTGCGTGCAAACGTCTCCGTTGTCAATTAAATCTATATTAATATCTAAACAGTAAATGTTCCAAGAGTATCTTTAGCAATATTTTCTCGTGTACACAACAATGCATGAGTAATTATAGCATAAAATAGGAAGACGAAAACTTGGTAGTGAAAATTCTGTGTGCTTTAGTGTGTGCGAGGGGCCGCCTGTATATGTGTTGTTAGTTATGTGTAGAGGGAGGGGAAAAGGGGAGGAGCGAGAGTGAGTGAAAGAGAGAAGGAGAAACAGAGAAAGAAAGACAAGAATGAGCGATAAATAATTTTTTGAAACAGAGCTTTTGATACTTAATATACATACATATAAATATACAAGCACACTCACACACACGCAGAAACAAACACACTCTCACACACATACACACTCACACACATACATGCGTTTGTGTGTGTGTGTGTGTGTGTGTGTGTGTGTGTGTGTGTGTGTGGGTGTGTGGGTGTGTTTGCAAACGAACAAACAAGCTCTTAATGTTCCACGTAGAGTTTATTTTGCCTTCATCTAGGAAACGATTCAAATTCTCATTAGTTAAATCTCACTGAATTTAGAAAACAAGACTCTCTTAATCAATCGGAAGCCTGCTTGCAGTTAAAATGATTCCCTCAACTATTGTGTACGATTACTTCGCATTGCAAGATAAGTAAGTCTCGTTCTCATTGGTTGTTTCACATCAAGGGCTGCTGTTGGAAGATAGCTACTTCTGTTTGTTCAAAATCAGACGATGAATGCTAATGACTGTTAGGCACTATAAAGGCAAATTTCCTTAATAGGGAACCACATGGGTTCCTACTGAAGGATTATGTGCGGAAGCAGTGTCCCTAATTTTCAGTATACTCTCTCTGCGGAATCCATTGTTTCTGCTATATATAAATATATTGGTTGGGGTGTTTCAATTTCTAGACCTGATGGTGCGTTGTGTTCTTGAGCAAAACACTTCATCTCATGTTGCTCTACGATCAGCTGACGTGTGATACATCACACACGTGTTCAGACAACGTCGATGATTTAATGGAAGGGATGAGCTAATGTACAGCACACACATTTGATGACTATAAACAAATTTGTGTAGATCGTTCGGAAAAAAACGCTGAACACTCATATGTCATCTAAGACATCCATTACACACACACATATACGCACACACACACACACACATACATACATACATACATATATATATATATATATAGTTATATATATATATATATATACGTGTGTTCGTGTGTAGTGTATGTACAGACAAGAGTGTCAGCATAGTACTCAATACCATGCAACGAGTGCGTTTTGTGGTTATTTTACCGACCACCACACTGACTAGGGTTAACACAAATACATATACACACCGGTGCACATGGACACACGAATATATATATATATATATATATATATATATATATATACAATATTATATACACACAGTATATTTACACACAATATTATAATACTTAATAATAAATATACATAAAGGGAGAGAGAGAAAAGGAGAGGAACACGAATAGTCAGTGTGATAGTTAAAAAGAGAAACTGAACATAAATAGGTGGGATGTTAGCAAAGAATAAACGAATAGAAGAATAGACCAGGAAGAATAAGCGTTTGTAGAAAGGATGAACTTTATTTGTTTCAGTTGAATAAGAGAACAAGAAGATAAAACGAAGATGAACAGAGACGGAACGGAATATATAAGACGTCTAACATATGACTTTGCCTTTCACTAAATATAATTAATTGCTATAAATAACCTATTAACGTTGTAATTAGAAAGAGCGGAATTTTCTTTCTTTTGCGGTTTCGCAATCAATCAGTCTTTCTTTGTGTGGGCGGAACGGAGAGCTTGGACGTATCTGAGTGTGTTTAGGTGTGAGTGTGTATTCAGGTGTGTGTATATGAATGTATGTATATATAAATATACTGTATATGTACGAGAGAGTAGGCATATTGTATATGTACACTCATCTGTATATACGTATGGGTATTTTTATTCTATTATTTATTTCAGTCATTTGACTGCGGCCATACTGGAGTACCACCTTTAGTCGAACAAATCTACCCCAGTACTTATTCTTTGTAAGCTTAGTAATTATTTTATCGGTATCTTTGGCCGAACCGCTCTGTTACGGGGGCATGAACACTTGAAAATATCCGTCTCTTTAACGATACGTACAGAAAAGTGCTTCCCATCCACCCCCACGCACACATAATAAATTAAGGACAGGTGTCAATCCATTACGCCCATTTCTAGCACAGGTTTCCCAAAAGGTGTCCATTGTTGTTCTTCCTCTCACTACTACAGCAGCTGCTACGATATATATTAAATGACAAATCATTCTGTTTTTCTGGTCATATTGGGGTTCAGATAATTACACGTTCGCTAGGAGAATGTTAATGTGCCTTCACCTACACATGCCTCTATGCATGTGGGTATATCGGTTTTATTGTATTCTTGTAGTTCACTTGCTTGTCAATATATTTTCCTGCTCATATACATGTAAAAACCACTTACTCATTCCCTAAATCTAGTTAAACCCAGTGGCGTCTAAACAAACACGTCCCTACAAATAATGTCTCGGATTTATTTAAACGCGAAGAAATGCGAAACTTATTTCAAATTACAAGATTACATACTATGTTATATATCTTACAGAGATATAGTAACACAGAACACAATAGCACCACATGTTGCCATGATTTTCCCATTTAATACGTGAAAAAAATGGCGGTAAAGTTAATTAAATCGCTGCATTCTTGTACGAGAACTGATTAACAAATCTCGATGGTTGTAAGGTGGAGAAATCAGTTATTTCTTTTTTTAGTGTTATTATTCATAGTTAACTGCTTATGTGATTCGAGTGCACTGTAATTATATCGCTGTAGGTGTAATAGGAACTTCACGTTATCGATTGAAATACGAAAAGAAGCAGGACGGAGAAAAAACTCGTGATAACTGGATGAGGAAATAAATGTGTAAATGTGGAATTAGGGAGGTGGATATCGGGGTGTGTATGTATGTATGTATGTATGTATGTAGGTAGGTAGGTAGGTAGGTAGGTAGATAGGTAGGTAGGTATGTGGGTAGGCAGGTAGAAAGGTAGGAAGGTTGGTAGGTAGAAAGGTAGGAAGGTAGGTATGTATATGGATATGTAGGTAGGTAGTTGGGTCGGTTATTGGGTACATAAATAATACACCATTTATGTATCTATATGTATGTACGTATGTACTATGTACCCACATGTGCCTACGCGCATAGGTTCATGCAGGTGAAGGTCGATTCATATGAAAAAGCAAATGAACAAAATAATACGACCATTTGTTTATCGGGAAATTTTTTTATGCTAATGAGTATTTCTGCTGTTTTCCAGTAATTTTACAAAGAAAAAGACGAGTGATTGCAATATCCTGCTTTCACTTACACACAATCGTTTCAAAATTTTAGCACAAGGTCAGCAATTTCGGAGGGAGAGGATAAGTCGATTACAGCGACCCCAGTGTTCAACTCGTACTTATTTTATTGACCTGAAAGGACGCAAGTCTAAGTCGACCTTGGCGTAATCTTAACTCAGAACGTAAAGCCGGAAAAGACACTAGTGAAAGTTTTGTCCGGCTTGCTAACTAATCTGCCAGGTTGCTGCTCTCAAATGGCTCGAAATGCGAAATGGCAGCATTATATGACAAATGAATTGCATTTATGGAGACCTGACGAAAATTAGCGAGAAGATCACACAGAGACGGCTGCGGTTATTTGACCACTTACGATTAGAGGCTGAGAAGGGAAGCAGGTAGAATTTGTTGCCGTAATAATAAGTACTATTCCGAAGGTCTGATTTTCCCGTTTCCAGTAAGGGCTGGTGGGGGCACAATGAGGAAACATTTACTTCATTTTTAACTTTGAGGAAGGAATATTTTTATAGATATTAACTATCTAACAAAAACTACGTCAGCTCAGCAAATTACCTTCTCTAAATGCATTAAAAATCACTACAACATATTCAGAACACCAATTCAGAAAATTATTTCCGTTCTCTTATAAAAAACAAATTTAGATGAGTCAAAATGAGTATGGCAAGGTAAGGTAAATTTACCTCTTCAATTCTCCTGAATTACATTTGAAAAATAACTCATACACATCAATATCGAGATGAAATGAAACGGAATATGAAATTAACAAAACTTGACTAAATCAAAAAAATCAACAGAAAATATTCTCCGAGGCTTCTTCAAAATCTGCTGAAATGGTTTTCTACAGAATTCTAGTTTAAGCATCTCATATAACCCCTCATAACTTTTGAATGTTTTGGCATTCTCAGAACACACGAGAATTCATACAACTATAAAAAAAATTGTTTTCAATTTTCCGTTTTTGTCATTTTTTATCACAGACAGTCCAAAATTTTTACTTCAATCCTAGCAATAGACTATTAAACATGTTTATGGGGAGAAAGATATAAAAAAAAAATCGCCATGTCAGAATGGAAAAGATACAAGGAGAGTATCAGGTGGTCGTGAGATGTGCTAAAGATAACAGCTACATAGCCCTTAAATCAGACACAAAAACTTCGTTTTTTTTTCAAAAATAGTTGTACGAAATCCTATGTACAGAATACAAATTCGCAAAACTTTCCAGAAAATTGCTAAAACTAGAAATATTTATGAGATGTTATGTGGAGTGCTTAAAGCAGAATTCCACCAGGTTCTCTTCCTGATACATTTATGCTACCTGAAGTTAAAGAAAAGAGATTAGTGAAGTTCGTCATTACTCATTTTGCCCCAGTTTGGACATCAGTTTTTGAAAATTGAAAATTATCAAATTAGACATTTGTGTGGGGGAAAATTAACTTGAAACCCAACAAAGGAAATAATTCGGATTGCTGAACATCCATAATTATCTAGATATTTTATTAGCCCCCCACAATTACATATGGGACAAATTTAAGGGAAAATTTCTTGAAAATAAAGTACGTGATGGTTTCAAACTGATTCAACTGTAATAGCAACAATGGTGCCCGATTTTTACTCCGAAAGATGATGCAAAAGTACAAAATGGTGACGCAATACTTGCAATGTAATGTTTTCAGATAAGTAATGAGAAAAGAATGAGAAATCGTTAATAACTCATTTTGCCCCACTTCCCTGTAGTTATTTCAAGCATTTAACAAAATGAAAATTATTGAAAAAGAAAGAAAAAGATTCGATTTAATGAAAATATGTGAACATGAAAGGATCTTTGTGGTTATCGTCAGTGTCTGAAATTTTAATTTAATTGTTTTCAAATTTGGTATATAGATTAAGCTTTATATGCCAATTATGAAAAAGAAATTCATTTTCCCTCTAAATTCATAATTAAAAAGTTATTACCTTTAAAATTTGCAAAATTTAGGTAATTAGCCAATCAACAGTAGACATGACGTCATCATCAATGCGATATTGATTCTCAAGCAAATTTTTTTCCCATGTTTGGGGAACAGATTATCTTGAGAAAAGGCCAAGTCAATCACTCACGTTGAAATCAAGAATTTGTGTGCTGCAGAAGCGTTCTTGGGCGTTTAATCTTGAAAGGCTTTCGTGGCCGCTTCAGCAATATTACTCTCCATTGATTGTGTGACCATTTAGAAGATAGTCAATAAACACGATATGCCTTTTGCATCCCCCAAAAACTAAAACCAGGTCCATCGCCTTCCCTGCAGATGAAACAGTCAGATGCCAGATGATTGTTTTTCGTTACACCCTCTTTCTCTCTCTCTCTCTTTTTCTATTTCTCACTCTCTCTCCTTCTCTTTCTCTCTGTATATATATTTATATACATATACATATACACACACATACACACACACATACATACATACATATATATATAAATACACATACATACATACATATGTATAATGCATATATGTTTAGGTGAAAATTGCGTTATAACTATTTATATATGTTTTAGTATGGTGTTGGAATGGCTGCCATGTTTTGGTGTTTTTGTAATGACGTATTTCGACGTTGCTCGTTTTCCTACTAATTATTTTACTAACAGTAGAGCTATCAGTAATTGAAATAGTCTTAGTAGCTGTGCTGGTGGTGGTGGTTTTGGTGGCGAGGGTGTTAGCGGCGCTAGTAACGAATAATATATGCTAATATTGCAAAATCTTGCTGTCGCCGAATGAAGTAAATTTGACACAAAGCGATTTGAAATTTAATAAACTCCAAGACTACGATACACACGCGCGCAGACGCTCACAAGCAAACACACACACACATACACATATGTCTACACACCTACACACACATTTACATACATACTCACGCATAATAAAATTGGGAAATATAATAAAAGAAGGCTGTCAGCATAGGTGTAAGCACATGATGCCGCGCTTAGTATTATATTTGCTTTTAATGAGATGGATGTATGGTTACTGTAAGGATATTTGGTGAATGAGGGCTCGACACGATGCCTCTTGATGTATGTTTCCAATGTTTACACTCAAAGTTCAAATCACACAGAGGCCAAATTTGATTTTGTCACTTCGGGTTTGAAAAACAAAAAACAGTCGATTACTAGTGCCAGTTCTTGGCCGTTTTTATTTACTCCCTCTCTCTTTCTCTCGTACTCTTTTTCGCTCCCTCTCTCTCTCACTCTCCCCCTCTCTCTCTTATTCTCTCGCTCGCTCTTTCTGAACTTAACTATTGAAGGGACTGTGTCCGTCCAGCTTATTTATGCATCCGAGAAATATATTCTCTTAGAATAAGGAACAGTTTGGAAGCAGCGCCTCTGCGCGCCCAGTAATAATTCTGCTTTCATCGAATGGAATGAAAAAGGGGCGACATTTACAAATGAATATTGATGTAATCACAGATGACTCGAATAAGAGTACTAAAGCCTGTTTTTGTTACGATGTACTGGTTTCAACCCATACACATACATACACACACACAACTTACACACTATATGCGTTATATATGTGTATCACCGTTTATGCGTACGTGAGTATCTGTGCGCACGCGCAGGTTTGTAGGTTTGTGTGTGTGTGTGTGTGTCATATATGTATGTAAATGCGTAAGGAATACTTCTTAGTATAAACGTGAGCTAAGTAAAAATGCGGAGAAGAAAAACCTATAGTTGATAGACTTATTCTAACTGAGATTCATCTCTCGTCGACTTATCTCTGAAAAAGAATGAATAATCACCAGAAAAAGCATAAATATTAACTTTAGTTTTGCGGGGATACAGCAAGGATAGATTTAATCATTGCAGTAAATATGAACTCGGAATGTCAATACAACAAACCAAATTACGATAAAGAATCAGAATAAATGCTTTAAGGTCTCCATTTTCCTACGCATTTTCTGTTGTCAAGAGTAGCTTTGGTAATGCTTTGATCTCAATCTCTCAGCATCACAATATTGGCAACTGGCATTTTATATATGGACAACTAGATAAGGATATTGGTTTCCAAATTATCTTCTGGCTCTATCTGTGTTGATCACAAATCCATAATCCCAATAATCATACATAAATGCTACATTTCTACACAATCGTCACAGTCACCATCATCACCACCACTTTCAGGCAGCTGTGAAACATAACGAGTATGTTGTTACGGCGAAGCTGATTGGTGAATTCTGCTTTAGGCATCGGATACAATACAGCATCAGTGTTAGGATGTATCGCTTGTACATCGTATTTTCACGAGAATATTTATTGCTCACGTGTGGCTTGTATTATTTGCAAACAATTCATGAACCTATAACCTATAAGTGCTTGCGTTGTTGTTGTTATTGTTGTTGTTGTTACTGCTGCTGCTGCTGCTGCTGCTGTCGTTGTTGTGGTCGTTGTTTAGCTGCAGGTCATTGATTGCATCGTAAAGCATTTAAAACACGACCCACTGGTCTTACGTTTTTGATTATTACAATATATGTTTTCCTCCATTTAAAAAAGACATCTTGTAAATATTAATAATTGTCACTAATAAGATATATAAATATTTTTTTTTTCATATTGCAACAGATCACCTCAGAATAGATCCAAAGGAAAGATTCTGGTGTGTCGTTAAATAACAAATAAGTAAGTATATTCCATCATATATATATATTGCATCAATGTATATACCACGCGTCCTTCTGCTAAAAAAGATAAATTGGAAGGTTTCGAAGGATCAGAGGGATAATTTTTTCCATCAATGATAGTCAAGTAAAATCGATAGCTAAGCCTCTGATCTCAGCAATGCGGTAATGATAAATAAGAATAAAAAAGAATGGTAAACAAGGCATATACCTTATTGATTTTTTACTTAAGTCAGATGGTATTACCCAATAGAATATTGATATTGGTTATATTATCTAAGAATTCTGTTATTATTAAGAAAGGAAATTTGTTTTATGTTTTTCTCCATTAGTAGAAGGAACAGCACAAAGTATATATATATATATATATATATATATATATATATATATATATATATATATATGCTGGCATTTCATCACTTACGAGGACGAGTGTTTAAGTTGATCCAATTAATAGAATAGCCTGCTCATGAAATTAACGTGCAAGTGGTTGAATACTCCACAGACAGGCGTACCATTACGACTGTTCTTCTGAAGGATATTCAGCGTGACACAGAATGTGGCAAGCCAGGCCTTTTGTACAACTTTTTGCCCGCTGAGTTGACTGCAGCACTATGACATAAAATGTCTTGCTCAAGGATACAACGTGATTGAACTCACGACCTTCCAATCGACAGCCAACCATACACACACACACATACATGCACGCCAGAACTGATACATGCACACAGACACACACACAAACATAAACGTGTGGCAGCACTGATACATACATTCATACACATACAAGTATATATCATCATTATCATCATCATCATCATCATCATCACCATCATCATCATCATCATCATCATCATCATCATCATCATCATCATCCAGTTGTGTCTATTGCACGGATCAATGTCTCTCGTACTCTCCAGTCTGTTCGGTCCACCAAAGCACCAGGTTTGAAAAAACAAAAACGTAAGTCTTGGAGTCGATTCATTCGACTAAAAATTGTTCAAATCGGTGTCCCAGCATGGCCAGAGTCTAAGGACTCTTAAATAAGTAAACGGTGAAAGACAACTGAAAGGAACCGAAATGTGTAGCAAAAATATCTTTCGTTGTTGTCATATTTGGATATAATGTGGTTTCGTGAAGATAAAACAGTCCATATTGGTCCGATCTCGTAAACTGTGATATCAAACCAATCAATGCAGGGAAGGTGTAATTATTGCCATCACAATCACAGTTTTACATTATGATCTCAGATAAAACAACCCGGAGCTAATGAAGGGTAAATGGTTAGACACGATTTGATCCTAGGTTTTATTGTTATGGATACTATTAACATCATTGTTGCTGTTGTTGTTGTTGTTGTTAGGTAACGTTTTTATCGTTATTCAGTTCACGTTGCGCCGAGATCAATTTTATTTCAAGTAAAGCCGAACGGATGTTGATTAAATGTTGGAAATATGGCGTGCACACAAATTTTAACGACTTTAATTCCTGACAATTCTAATTTCAGTCTAAAGAAACATATAAAAACCAATCAATCGAGTAACTGCTACTAAATGTTGCCAGAGTAATAACTTCCAGCAGACGTTGATGAAGTAATAAACCATTTGGTTAATTATATTCTCCATGAAAAACTCATGAAAAGCCCCGATATTGGAAACGAAGCATTCATAAACGTTGACCTTATGTCAGTTTCTATTATCCGTTTCATCCCTCTCAACAATGAACAATATCTCAGCTATCAACACAACAGCAAATAAAATCATTGACAGTAGTCAACTATTTTTACAGGATATATTCCCAACCCAAACAATCACCGAGGGAAGACAATCATTGTCTGTTCAACAAGAGATAAAAAAAAAAAATGGTGGCGGGCGAAATCATTCATCATTCATTTTCCGTTTGTTTGCAAAATCTTTTACTTTTTTTTATATCTTTTTTTCTTTTTGCTTATAGTGTATCAGCCATATTTAACATTCGAGAAATGTCATCGACTGTCACTTCCGGTATGGCTGATGATTGTTAGAGTGTTTGTATGTGAAGTGCTAAAGCAATTGAATTAACAGTTCAATGGATTTGTATTAATACCATCAGCAGCCTGTCGCCATTATGAAGTGAAAGAGTCACATTTTTCATTAACTCAGGTAGAAATAATAACCACGATGATGTATATGCGTCCCTGAATCGCCGCTGACAAACGCTATTATCTCTCAACCCACTCAACTAATATCTCTGATCGTCTGTTTCTTCTGTCGCTTGTTATTAAAATATTAACTGACAACTTGTGTGAGTTTATTAATTATTTTAATTTAGTAGAGTGATGGTAGAAGATACAGGCGAATACAAGGGTCCTCAAAAGACAATGTATCACTTTGAGTGAGATGATGCTCAGCGATAAGACCTAACTAAACCACATTCACTGATTTTTGTATATTTTTGTAACATTCAGGAGAGTAAATTTGTTCATTCCAATATCGCTGCCTTTCTCTGGACCGAATAGTGACTAGTAAAAAGAAATGGGTTCTCTATAAAAATGTCAAACGCCGAAGACAGTGGGGGAGGGACAGAAGAAAAACCGGCGACCCAGGCTTAAGAAGGTATTCACCCACGTAAGGGGTTGTTATCTGTTTGATGGGATATGGAAGTTTATATGCAAACCATAATTGCCATTACTCGTTCGTTATGACCCGGGGTAGTGAGCATCAGGTCCCCATGAATGGGTTCAGTAGATTTTCTAAACGTTGAGGACGCTCCCGCCAGTTTGTTTAAGCCGTGTGCAAGTCAGAATAGTACCAGTCATTGTAACGTAAAATGGTCGACCGAGAGAGTGTCAAAGTGCTATATAAGCTGTTCTCACTTAACTCCAGTGACCTACAGATGCTTCGCTATCATTTCACTTCTTTGTCTATTTCGTATTTATGAATTCCTAAAGCGTGAAAAGTCATATCCGCCGAAATGCACAGATGAAAACCAGAACAATCTGATTGATGAAAATCAGAACAATGGGAGATGGTTATCGTTACACAAAACGAGGCAATTATGTGCAAATCAACGATACAGGACACAATATTATGTAGAGTAAGAACAATATCAGCAGAATTTGCTTTGCTTTTTCGACTGTTCTGTGGTACAAATATTGGATAAACTCTATCAAAGCAAGTGAAAGGTTAGCTGCTGTTTGAAATGCAGCATCAACACGAAACTCAAACTAAACGATTGTCGGAGATTCTTGTTTTTATATAAGGACGAATTGTATGTGTGTGTTTATGGATTAGAAGCTTGTCTAAATTATCTGTATTAAATAGAATCTTATACTTTGAATTCAGACTAATCGTGTCTTTGTTACATAATATTTCATCTTTCTTCTATCGGTTTTTTGTTTCAGTCATTAGACTGTGGCCATGCTGGAGTACAGCCTTGAAGAAATTTTAGTTGAATGAATCAACCCCTGCACGTATTATCTTTTTACAGAGCTTATCAATTATTGTAACGGACTCTTTTCCCAAACTGCTACGGGTAAGTAAACAGACCAACACAGGTATAAAACACACACACACATGCTCTCCCTCCATCTCTCTCTCTCTCTCTCTCTCACACACACACACACACACACACACACACATACACACACATATATAGTTCACATTTACAGAAAACAAACGACGAAGCCAGGTGTAAGAAAAACAAAAGGCATATTAGTTTAATACTCGGGGAAAATAAGAAAGTCTTTTACGTTTCGAGCCAACGCTCTTCAACAGAAAGGAATAAGAGGAAATGATAGAGAGAGAATGGAGGTCAACGGCGCAACATGGCGATATATATATACACTCAAAGGGTTTCGTTTAGTTTCCGTCTACCATATCCACTCACAAGAATCCGAAGCTATAGTAGAAGACACCCAATGTTCCACGCTGTGGGACTGAACCTGGAAGTGTGTGGTTGGGGCATAAACTTCTTACCACACACCCATGGATGTGCCTATATTTTTTCCATTTTTTTCACTAACGTATTACAAACTTCAAAATCAACTTTAAATGAACACGTGAACGTTTGCAGAAAAAAATGCCATACACACCTTTAGAATTGCTACAATGAAATCCAGCTGAAATAGGAATTTTACAAAATAGCGTCTATGTTCTCTTGTAATTGGAAACCTCTACGAAATTAATATAGGTTTTATCTCGAATACTCACGTCTCTTCATCACTGCAGACTCTTGTATGGAACAACAAAGTGTTGCTTAACAATTGAAATACAAAATGAGAATAGGTAAAGAGATTTTCAGGATAAATCATTATGGCTTTAGATACGCCATTGTTTATTAATGTAAAACTGGTAAATAAATCGAATGATGATGCAATATATACATTTGTGTGTGTGAGCGCGTGTCTCTGTGTGTGTGTCGATGTGTGTACGCATGTGTATATGTGTTTCTTCTTCTAGAGATTTCACCTCTTACAGAATTGCAATAGATTTTACGCGACGTTTATTCTAGAGAAGCAGTTAAGCAGATTATGTATGTCATATGTGTGTGTGTGTGTGTGTGTGTGTGTGTGTGTGTGTGTATGTGTGTGTGTGTGTGTGTATGTGTGTGTGTGTGTGTGTGTGCGTGCGTGCGTGCGTGTGCGTTCCTTATTTAGCTACTGGTCTCCTAGCAACAATTTTCCTCGTCAGAAATTTCATTCAGAGTAATCAGATACCAGTAATATACTACGTTCATCACATGAGTCCTGCTACTCTCAATGCTAACTGTAAACTGATAGATTGTGGCAAAATAGCAGTACACACTCATACACACACACACACATACACTTGAAGAAATGCATGCATAAATATAAACAAGCACGCACACACACATATGTATTAATATCTGTGGCCGTGTGTACATAGATGCATGTGTGTGCGTGCGTGTGTGTATGTGTGTGTGTACGGGTGTGTGTGTGGAAATGATATCTCAATACATACAACCTAAACCGCAAAAATCGATCACGTAGCAACACCATAAGCGAATCGATCATGAAATCACTATACAGCAATAACAACCACAGCAACACAAGTCTCGTGAATTCCCATGTGCAATATCATTGTCAAAGCATTGTCTCGGATAATTTGTTATCAGGATATACTCAAACCACAGCTGCACTTCAGTTGACGAACAATAGCAATCGCTGCATGGCGATTCTCTTCGACAGGAAATGCATAATGACGCCATCTTTTGTCAAATGCATGGCGTAGTTTTACGGCATGATACAACACGTTGTTCAATAATAGAAGCAATGGTGATGCTGATGCTGCTGACGTTGCCTGTTAGGATAATGGATGCATGATGGATGCATGATGGCATCTTTTAACTATTTCATCTCATTGGACTACGACCATGCTGAGACACGGTCTTGAAGAATTAAAATCTAGCGAGACAAATCTGAGTTGACAAAATTTCCACATTGTTCTGTTGCAATGACAACGTTTCCGTGATTAAGAATTTTGGTTTCTAATCCCATCATTAGCAGGTTCAATACTAGAGTGCAGATAAAAAGAGAGACGGAGAGAGATGGGGTGAGTGTGGTAAACAGACAGACAAAGGCCTAAAGCCCTGCAAGCTGGTGCTCCAGCGGGGCTGCAGATCAATGATTGTAACAATTAAACGATAATGAAGGAAATTAATAAGACTCTTGTGAAGTAATCCCTTCCATATAGACGGGTAATCACTGCGATATAGATTTGCGTATTACAAAACACACTTCCGCTTCTAAAAGACCTACGAGAGATCAATAGAATGTATTGCATCCTTAACGGATATCTATTAAACATTCACCTATTTCACAATATCCTATTACATATCGTCATTATCTATTTTACTGGATTAATGTCTACATGTTGTTATTATCGGTGGTGTTGTTGTAGCAATTGTTCGTGTCATATGGCTCTCCAATCATAATATATTAATAATATGTTAAACTCACTATTTGTTCTACTGTGCTGCAACTGTCGCAAGGACGGCTCTCCCTTGAAGGGCTGCATGAGATAACATTAACGTGTGTCGCATCTTAATTCCTAATGTGGTAGTATATAATCGAGAGGGACTTGTATGACATTATTCATAGGCAAATGGTGTGGGTTCAATTACACTTAATGCTTCATATATATATATAAATATATATATATATAATTATTATTCAACACTTAGTAGTTTCAGGAGAATTTCGGCTGCAACACCTGCTACACCTCCCTGTTGCTGGAATGTGTGTTCTTTTCTGCTGTAGGCGGTGGGGTGCAGACGCTTTCCGGTAGAATATTGCATCAGTTCCTTTCTTTTATGGAATGTGGTGCAGCTTTTGTAGTATTAGTGTTTGTATTGTGTGTTTTGGACAATATTTTGGATTATTATTATTATGTGATGAAAACTCACAGCTTATTTTGCTGTGTATGATGGAAAGTGTCAGCTGTCCACAGCCGGCAAACTGTGGTGAAACATGTTTACTGATCATGCTTCAAGAACCAGGCGAAGATTTGTTGGAGTTCCAAGCAACGCTGATTTTTGTAGATGTTTCACCTTCACACTTGTACCAATCTTTTTCAGCCATGTTGGTAGTTAAGTGCTGATACTTCCAAGTGCACCAATTACTATTCATATCACGTCTACGCACCTCATTGACTACAACCTTCGTGTTTCCCACTTCAAATCGTCATAGTTGTTTATTTTTTTCTTCTTCTCTTACATTGATCTTGTTCTGACCGGAGCATGCTATGTCGATTATCATACATATCCTTTCATTTTTAGTCACCACAACAATGTCCGGTTTCCGATGTCTGGTCAGGGGATCGCACTGGATCATTGCATCCCACAGGATTTTACAGTTCTCATTTTCGGTGACTCCTTCTGGAGTTTTCTCATAGAACGTCTTTAGGCTGTGATTTCCACATAGCTCCCCATGAATCATTCTTGTCACATTATCATGGCGTCTATTGGATCATTCTTGCCATATTGTCATGGCATCTTTTGTGACGCCATTCTCATGGCGTCACAAAATCATTATTATTATTATTATTATTATTATTATTATTATTATTATTATTATTATTATTATTATTATCATTATTATTATTATTATTATTTTATTATTATTATTGTTATATTTTACTTCTCAAAACTCACAATCTTACTTGCTCTACTTAATTCCGTGAGAGTGGACAGCATACTGTTGTGAAACGTCCCATTAGATCTCTTGCCACAAATTAAAAGATTTGATACTTAAGCGTTAAGTATCGTGGAATAATTTTGTTGTTGTTATTATTATTATTATTATTATTATTATTATTATTATTATTATTATTATTATTATTATTATTATTATTATTATTGTGTAGCTGCAAACTGAAGATATTCATGCAGTCTACATCTATAAACACATCACTGCATTTAATTTATACAGAATTAACACAAATTCGGTTGATTATCTGATATACGCACGCATGATTCACATAAATTCAATAGTTATGCTTTTGTATTTATAGAAACATATTGGTGATTGTGAGATCTGCACTGGTGACATTCAAATGCTCAGAGACAGCCACCATGTAATTGTAATTTCAAGGACGGAAGACGCAACAAGAAATCGAAGAAGTACATGAAATTTATATTCATTATACTTATGCTGTTTATATAACACAATCTAACGAGAAACGTTATAATGGACAACGAATTTAATATCCAGAAATTACAAATCGGGGTACAAAAGATCTTTATAATAACACACACACACACATATATATATATATATATATATGTATATACTTAGAGAGAAAAAACTGAGAATTAGATACACGTAAATGTATTAAATGTATATATATGTGTGTGTGTACATGTGGATGTGTGTGTGTGCATGTGGATGTGTGTGTGTACATATATAAATATATTCATATATATATATATATATATATATATATATATATATATATACATATACACCTACATATATAAGTCTATATGTACATACATGCACATATAATATGCATGTATATATATATGTATGAATATATTTATATATGTACACACACACATACACATGCACACACAATCCGACGTTGAGGAAGTAATTATGCAGTGAAATAATAACAAGTGTGTATAAACATTTGAATAAAAGAGAAACATCATGTGTGTGCGTGTGTGGTGCGCGTGTGTGTTTGTGTCTGTGTGCATTTGTGTGTACGTCTGTATGTGTTTATGTGAGTGTGTGAATGTATCGGTGTGCCTCTGTGTATATATGTGCATCTATATGGGATTTACTGCGTTTATATTACAAAAATTGACGTTGGTAGTCACATTAACAATATGTAACAGAAGCAATTGTAACATGAATAACAAACAATAATCCTGTATAATCGATATATTATATCAATGACACTTACAGTAATGGTTGCCAGAGTATATGTGCCTGCGGGCGCGCGTGTATGTGTGTGTATGTGAGAGAGATAGAGAGAGAGTCGACGGAGTCTGGGCTCCGTGTGAAAGTAGTGTGACGTAATGCATTAGAATTCTAGAAGCCAAGGAAGACGCTAGACAAAAATGAGAGAGAAGAAACTAGATATTCGCCAACAACAATAAGTCGTAAAACAGAGAGAGATACAAAAGCGATGGAATCGTTACGGGCAACAAAGACACCGGCAAGGACAGCTATAAAACCGAAGACAAAGAAATAGCGAATCCGAAAGAAGAAAATACTTAATGTGTTGCCCAGCCAGGCAGAAGAAAATCATGATTGGAAATTGTATAATAAAACTACAACAACAGTAACATCAATAATGGCAGGCAACTGCTTGAAGTAACAAAAACAACAGCAACAGCAATGGAAACAAGCAAAGGCTTGAACAAGATAGAGAAAAGATTTTTAAAAAACACAGAAAATACAATAACATCCAGAAATGTAAGCAACAGCGTTAACACGAACAAGAACATGAAGAACAGGAACGATAGTAATAAGAGTGTGAGAAAGGGCAAAACCTAATAAGTGAATTAGAAAGAAACCCGAGTGGGGAGAAGGGTTAGGGGAAAAAATTGGATAAATGAAATAAAAAAAAACGATAACAACAAACATAATAATAATAATAATAATAATAATAATAATAATAATAATAATAATAATAATAATAATAATAATAATAATAATAAAATTAACGAGGACGATGATGAAATCAAACAATGATGAATATAATATAACAATGACAGTAAGAGGTATTGCTACAACGGCCAGAAGCAGTGGAGGAACAAAAGCATGAACTCTATGCGTTTCCCAAGAAAAGAGAAACAAAATAAATAAATAAATAAATAAATAAATAGGAAATTATCCATCAACACAATTGCGAAGAATATAGAAAAGGAATCGAAATGGACATTGCTTCTTCTATTTGCAGAAGCATAGTTCCAATCCCATTACAGATTCACCAAAAAATTGCAAGCATACAAACATAGCCAATATTAACCTTTATTTATTTTTGTTTGCAGTCTTGTTCTATCTTGATTTGATTGTATGGTGCGTGTGTGCGTGTACGTATGCTTATGTTTTTGCTATGTGCGTATGTTTTTGTGTGTATTTGTGTGTACAAGGGGTGCGTGTGCTTATAGGAGACTGTGTGTGTGAGACTTGTGATTCTTTTCATGTGTGCGTATGTGTATGAGTTTATAGGGGAGTGTGTATGTATGTGTCTCTGAGTGAGCCTTGATATTTGAGTACGTGTATGTATGTCTAGTATGTGTGTGTGTTAGAGTATTTGTGCGTGTGCGTGCGTTTGTGTGTATAGACGGGTGATTATGCGTGTGATGTGTGTGTTGTGGGATTACGTGTGCGCATATAAATGATGGTTTGTATGTGTGTGTGTGTGCGTGTGTGTATAAGAGTATTCTACAGGTGTGTATGTATGAGCGTTTGTCTGTGAGTAAATATTTGTGTATTCCAGTGTGTATCTACATGTATGCATATGTACGTGTTTGAGTCTATATAGGTATGTGAGTATTTGTGTGATTGTGTGTATATGTGCATGTGTGTGCGCGTACGTATGTGTGCATGCATTCATGTGTTTCAATGGATGCACATGTATTACATGCGCACACACGTATGTCTGCATCTTACTCCTCATCTCATTCTACAATGGATGCTACAAACCTGAAGAGATATTCGCAATTACTTTAGGTTCCCCTAGAATTTTAAGTTCACTTCGACGCGTTCCGTGTTTTCCAGTTTAATTTTTTCTTTTCAGCCATTTTTCCTTTTCCTTTTGTTTATCTATTTTATTTCTTTTGTCCGGCAATTCTGGATTGTTGTTCATCTTGGTGTTATTATTATTGCTGTTGCTGTTTTTGATGTTGTTCTTCTTCTTGTTATTCTTTTTCTTGTTTGTGTTGTTGCTGTTTTTCCTCACGTTTTTACATTCGACCATTTTATGATGAACTTGATTATAATTTATTAGAAACATTCAAGAGATATATGTAAGAGTGTATATATACAGAAAGACATAAATATATACATTTTTGTGCACGTATATATATATATATATATATATATATATATATATATATATATATATATATATATATATATATATATATATATATATATATATACATACATATACATATGTGTGTATGTGTATGTATGTGTGTAGATATAAGCATGTATGTATATATGTGTATATATATATATATGTATATATATGTATATAAATATATGTATATATTTGTATGTATTTTGAAATATAGCGAGAGACAGAGAGCCAGAGAAAGCGATGGATGTACATGTAACTACTACATATCCCTACCTATGCATATATCTGTATATCTGTATATACCTCCGTACACCTATCCCTCTATCTATTAATTATCTATATATCTATCTAACTATTCATCTACCAATCTGCATCTATATCTGTACATATTTATATATAAATATATGCATACGGATGTGTGTGTATGTATGTATCATCAGTTGAGAAACATAAGTGGATACTCGCGTACTGGAAATATACGTGGAGAAATATACGTGGATACAGCATGGTGGAAATTTCCCGAATTTTGGTAAAAGAAAATAGAGGAAGATCAGTTAATTATGATTTTATACAAAATATTCCGCTTTTAGATTCATACACTTTTGGGAGCGACACTTCAGTTTTTCTAAACACTCTAAAAGAACTCAGAATATTCGTCTTCCAGCCACGCCTTATGCAGTACCCTTGAAGCCAGGATCTTTTAAGCAATTCCTCCTATGTATGTATGCATGCATGTATGTATGTATGTATATAATTGAAAAAACTTACGGAAACTATATTCACAAATAGGGGAAAGGATTCATAATCAAATGCCTGCAAACCTGGAGAACAACATTGCGTAGAAACAATTGTAGTGATTCAAAATAAATGATGTCCAACCGTCTTCCTTGTTGACTCCAAAGTTTTTCAGTGATCAATTCACACACGACAGAAGCCCAAACGCAAATCTGGAAGTACATATAATACTACTACTGAATAGCACATGGTAAACCTGAACGTTGACGAGATTTATATTGTGTTCTGCTACGTTCTTAACAGAATATGCCCCATAACTATATATATATAATAGACATACACACACACAGACTCACATTATATGTATCTATGATATCTGCAGTGTTATCATGATGAGAATTACACTTATAGTGAATAAATAAGTAACGGATATATTTGGTAAATTGATTCGCAAGGTTTTATTTATTTTTTCCTTCTTTCGAATGTACGAATGATGTTATATAATTTTATTACGATATGTCTATATTGAGATGGAAAAATAATAAGAGTTTTTGGTCGGCAAAAGATAAGATACACTAAAAACTGAAGCCTGTATGTGTTAAGGTAAATACACGTCGTGATAGGTTGTTATACCTAGAAAGAAGAAAAGTGGAAAAAATAACGATCCTAGTTTATGAT
>NC_068999.1:1518652-1518899 GCF_001194135.2 Octopus bimaculoides
TTTTGTCATAATTTTTTTCTTTCAGTTTTTTTTTTTTGTTTTTATCGTTCCAAGCATCATGCTATATTCACGCTTCCAGTAATTATTCAAATTTATTTTTGTCGATTCAGTGTATCATGATATATTTCACAAGTTATATATATATATATATGCATATTTATAGAAATATATATATATATGTATGTATGTATGTATGTATGAATATGCATATCTATCTATCTATATGCATATATAAACATATATATAT
>NC_068999.1:1519522-1522795 GCF_001194135.2 Octopus bimaculoides
TGTGTGTGTGTGTGTGTGTGTGTGTGTGTGTGTGTGTGTGTGTGTGTGTGTGTGTTTATGTGTATTGTCACAGTTGTCTGTAAAACTTGAGGAGGCATGTGATATTAAATGCTTAAACTTCTATAATAAGGAATAATCTTCAGACGGTGACAATGCCTCCGTTCCGAAACAGAATCGAAGTACATGTGTATGTATGCATACTGGTTATTAGCGTAATAATATATATGTTTATATACAATTATATACACCAACAGGGGTGACGGCTGGCAGAAACGTTAGCACGCCGGGCGAAATGCTTAGCAGCATTTCGTCTGTCTTTTCGTTCTGAGTTCAAATTCCGCCGAGGTCGACTTTGCCTTTCATCCTTTCGGGGTCGATAAATTAAGTACCAGTTACGCACTGGGGTCGATGTAATCGACTTAATCCCTTTGTCTGTCCTTGTTTGTCCCCTCTATGTTTAGCCCCTTGTGGGCAATAAAGAAATAAGAAGTTTGCTCCCCAACTACATGGTTCCGCGTTCAGTGCCACCGCGTGGCACCATGAGCAAGTGTCACTTTAACATTGTAAAAACAATTTTTGATATACAATAATAAAAAACTTGAAAACCAGACCCTGTTGTAACTTTATCAACTGATATATATGGTGGTGCGATGTGTGTACGCATATTTATATATCTGTATTATATAAATCTATTTGAAATATAGATGTGTTTCTACGGAAATTCATAGAAACGTAAATATTATTGAGAGAACTCATTCTTTAATTTCTAAATAAAGCATCATTTATCATGGCCATGTCATCCACTCACTCACAAACACAATGGAGTTAAATGCATTAAGGTTGTTTAAGAATAAACCCGTTAATACTTTGGTACTGCGATGATCCTAAGTTTCGATGAACGTAACTTCTGATGTCCTTCAGGTTTATTAAGTGTGAATGACGTGATTATAAAGGAGATCTGACATTTCGTAATCCTATTTTTGTCAGAGAGAAAAAATATATTGCGGCCGTTCATGTGTGTTTTAGGATATTTATGTGAATTTGATCTTCATGGTTTGCTGTATTTTCAATAGTATCCTCAATTTTTTTTTGTTTGTCGTTTTAGCCTTTTCAGGGCGGGTAGGGTTGATCATCTATACTTATGTTGATCAACTTTGCATTTGATTTCCATCAAAAGGGCGTCGGTAGCTGTCAGCAATGGTTAGAAATTCTTGCGACTCATTTTGAGTGTTTTGTTTTATCTAATACCCTAAAATTCTAGCAGATTATTGATACCTAAGGATGTGGAACGGTAATTATATAGATTGACTCAATCTTGTTGATCACATTAAGCATAGCGCGCTCTATTCTTCAAAACCTCTCACTGAATTACTTTCTGATAATCGATTTCACTCTGCAGATCTTCTGCATAGTAATTCTTTCACTTCAGATACTTACTATCAAAATTCAGTTACAGGTTTTTGCATTTCTTGGGGCAATTTTAATGCATTCTTTTAAACATTCTTGAAAAGGTAAACAGCAGAGACCGAGAATAGCAGGACTGGTTTGTGCTTGTAACATCATTCCGAAAATTCCAGCAAAGGTTTCTTTGCCATAAAACATGCGAAAGTCTGTTAGTAGAAAGAATCTGCTGATGTCTATATGGTTTTCCATACGTTGAAAGTATGTAGACGAACCGTCAGGCTTTTTTAACCATTCAGCAACGTAGGAATGCATCTAAATTTCGGAACTATACAATCTTCAAATTTATCGTTTGGTACTAGCAGAATCAATAGAAGGCAATTGAACGCAATGCCTTTGGGTATTTCTTCTATCTCATTGAGTTCTGAGTTTAGTTCTTTCTTTCACCAGCTTTGCATTTCCTCACTTCTGGTCCAATAAAATTCAGCAGCAATCAATTACTGATATCGAATAACCTATATCCCTCAAATTTGCTGATCTTGTACATAAATCAGAAACCATTATGTGATATGGATGTGGGGTGAAAATCGTAGAAAATCGGAAAAAAAACTTCACAGCATTTGCTCCGGTCTTTTACGTCCAGAGGTCATATCTCGCTGAGGTCAACTTTGTCTTTCATTCACTTAGGTCGATAAAATAAGTACCAGCGAAATACTGGATTTAACAGCATTGACCAATCACTATCCAGTGGAGGTAATGGCATTGTGCCTAAATTAGAAACCAGTATTCGTATATGGTAGCCGAACAGTTTCTCTAGGAAAAGTAACATGCGTTTATATATCACCACAACATATATTTTATCGCTTACTTCAATGATTCCCGAAGCTGCTTTATGTTCGAACATATTATCAGATCAATAGCATCAAATATAAGTTGCATTTGCACTCTGGAACCGCTGTTAGTACACTTGCGAATATTTCTTCGGAAATAGAATAAAACCTAGCAGAATCAGAATTATGGTTCAAACGGGTACATCGAGAATATACGTATTTTTCATATTCCAATGTTTTCGCTTTGCAGTAGCATTCCTACAGTTACAGCAGTTTCGTCATCATCATCGTCGTTAAACCTCTTATTCTTATTTATAAAATTATAATAAAGGAAACAATGTTTTTTATAATTATTACTATATTTATATTGTTGTTATTATTGTTATTGGTCAAATCAATATCTTCTGGTATACAAATGAATATAAAGAATGATTTCGAATGAGCGAATGATAAATGTGAATAAATGAGAAAAGAGAGAGAGAGAGTGAGTGAGTGAGGGGAGGGAGAGAGAGAAACAGCATGAGGCTAATGTTTTGTATATTATCGACAATATTGCTAGATAAATAATCCAATATGCGTGTATAAAATATTCAGTGAGCCGAAACCATTTAATTCGGAAATAAAAATAAAAAATGGAAAGAAAAATCATTCAAAACTAAAACAAAATATATATTTTAAAAAAAACAAGAAATTAAATTAAAATATTCCCCAAGCAAATACAATCTGAATTTGAATCAATAAGCATAACAAGAGAAAAAACATCAACATCAGTAACAACAACAACAACGACGACAACAACAGCAGTAATAATGATCAACAGCAACAATAATAATGATAATGATAATAATAATAATAATAATAACAACAACAATAATAATAATAGTAAATATAATAATAATGATGATGATGATAATAATGACAACAATTGGAAACAAGAACAATAACAATATTAAAATCAATAACTAAACATAATAACAATAACAATAATAATAATGATGATGATTATAATTTTTAATATTGTTATTATTATTGTTGTTGTTGT
>NC_068999.1:1523142-1526045 GCF_001194135.2 Octopus bimaculoides
ATAATAATAATAATAATGATAATAATAATAATGATAATAATAATGATAATAATAATAATAATAATAATAATGATAATAATAATAATGATAATAATAATAATCATAATAATAATGATAATAATAATAATAATGATAATAATAATAATGATAATAATAATAATGATAATAACAATAATAATAATAATAATAATAATAATGATAATAATAATAATAATAATAATAATAATAATAATAATAATAATAATAATAATAATAATAATAACAATGATAATGATAATAATAATAATAATTGACGAAATGAAAAGTATTTCCGTTAAATGAAAACAAAGAAATTAAATTGTTTTTTTCACAAATTTTTAAATAAATTTTAATGGTTTATTTTTTTTTCTTCTGTTTCTTAATCGTTGAAGTTATTGTTTTTACAGATGTTTTTCTATTTTGCTTTTTTTTTTACTACTTTTTTTGTTTTTTGGTTAAAATGTTATATTTTTGAATAAGTCTTGTTTGTTATTTTCATTTATTTTTTCATGCATTTATTGCTTAAGTTTTTGATTTTATTCTGGTTTTGAAATTCCGTGAGTGATAACTGTGTGTAGGCTTGAGTGTGTGTGTGTGTGTGTGTGTGCGTGTGTGTGTGTGTGTGTGTGTGTGTGTGTGTGTGTGTGTGTGTGTGTGTTTGTAATTGTGTAGATATGCAGGTAGTTGCATGTGTGTGTGTGTGTCTCAGGGATGTATACGGCGGCATTTGGATACGTGTGCGCATGCTATTGAAAAAGAAATATTATACTAAACGCATAACAAGAAAATCAGAAAGTTAAGCCAAGCAAAGATAATGTACATTTATATACAGATGGAAACACGTGCGTGAGCGTGCATACCTATGTAAGTATATCAGGTGTGTGTATGTATGTGTGTGTGTGTGTGTGTGTGCATATATTATACACGCAAACACACATGATCACACACATACAAATATATCTAATATATATATATATATATATGTGTGTGTGTGTGTGTGTGTGTGTGTGATTTTTGCTAAAATACTGTCATATTTTTACCTACACAACTTCGTTATTAAATATGCATACATAATCATGAGCAATATGTATACCTACATGTCTGTATATACATATATTTATGCTTATATCATGAATACATATTTGTGTACATACATAGCCACAGGCTATATACATATTTACACCTTTATATATCTATATATATATATATATATATATATAAAGAAATATATCGGTGTGTATGTATGTATATATATATGTATATATGTATATACATATATATGTATGTGTATGTATGTGTACGTATATTCATATATATATATATATATATATATATATATGTGTGTGTGTGTGTGTGTGTGTGTGTGTGTGTGTGTGTGTGTTTCAAATATATCCAATATAAACATATATATCAGAGAGAGCGAGAGAGAGAGAGAAACACAGAGGGATAAGGAAAGAGAGGGAAGGTGAGAAAGAGAATGATACTTATATAGAGTAA
Source organism: Octopus bimaculoides (assembly GCF_001194135.2). NCBI lineage: Eukaryota > Metazoa > Mollusca > Cephalopoda > Octopoda > Octopodidae > Octopus > Octopus bimaculoides. The sequence continues at coordinate 1,524,658 of NC_068999.1, forward strand.
GAGTGAGGAAAAGCTAGAAAGTTGTATTCCGCAAATTTAAAATTAAACTATTGCCTTCTTTATATATTTTCATTCATTTTAAACTTTGGAAAAGAAAACTAACGTTAATTCTTCACTTGCTAGCAGCTGAATATTACATCGCAAAATACCGCTACCTGTCAAACATCACATGTTGACATTGCAGCTGCTGCTGCTATTATAATACTGGTGACCGTTGTTGCCATTACTTCTACCGTTACGTCGTCTAATCCGTTGTGATTTGAACTGAGTGCATGAGTGTATAGACAGTCAGAATGTCAAGGCATACAAAAATAATCTTGGGGTAAGACAACACTTGGGCAACATGTCCCTGAGTGATATATTGCAACCCATATAGTTGTGTCCTATAAGGTGGATACAACTTCATCGATATATCCTGAAATGTAGTGGCCAATATACTCAGTTAGCATACAGATGGTGAAGCTATGGAATATACTGTGCGTGGAGGATGAAAAACACATTTGTGGTTCACGCTTAATAACTTCGTCGAAAGCCCAAGTTTTTTTCTGGCGATGCTCATCAGTGAGAACAGCACAACAAAAACGAGAACCAATACCAAAAATAAAACAATATTGATGACCAGAACAACAGCAAAAGAGATCAGCGAAAATCAAACAAGAACGACGACTAGAAGAACAATCAGATAAACGATAAGGAAAACGCCAACAACCACCAGAACAACAAAACAGTAAAAATAAAAATCAGCAACAATAGCCATGACCCGAACAAGAATATAAATGACAACAAAAATAACAATTAACGCAGTAGTAATTATCTGTAATAGCATTCGTCTGTTCACAACGTGTTCGACTGTTACGTTTACAAGAAACGTCGATCTTCTGATGTTAGCCAGAACAACTGAAATTAATGCAGCATTTTAAAAGACGGTGCACGATGTCTAGAGAAGAATATTTGGTTGCTATTTCTGCCAAATTGTGTATCCGCAGAGTTCTACGTCGATAGAAAATAAATAATTTTTACAAGTAAAATGTAATGATTTTGGCAGATTGAACACCGTAAATATCGATGAATGATTGATTCAGTTACAATGTAAACGGGCTCTAACTTTTCCTATGGGGAAAACGTTGCGTATGAAACTTTTCTAGATAAAAATAATTCCAATTTGAATATATTTGGAGTATTTTAGCTTTTTGCTGGCAGAATTCAGAAACTGGAACCGGAAACAAAGTGAAGCCAATAGAAAGACCCTATTGCTGTTAGACGGCTTTTCCTTACGGGTTTTGCTGTCTGCCGCTGTCTCATACTATTGAAAGAAGCAATTACGATAATGATGATGATGATGATGATGATGATGATGATGATGATGATGATGATGATGATGATGATGA
>NC_068999.1:1526877-1527402 GCF_001194135.2 Octopus bimaculoides
GAGGAGGAGGAGGAGGAGGATGCAGTGATGATACGATAATGACGTTGACGAAATTGTTGATGGTGAAAATTACGATAATGAAAATGATGATGATGATGATGATGATCATAATCATCATTATCATCATCATCATCATCATGGTGGTGGTAGTGGTGGTGATGGTGGTATGATGATGATGCGTTTGGGAAGGGAGTAGTAGTAGAGGAGGAATTTTGGAAGAGGAGAAAAATTGAACGACGAGTCCAAGCACTGTGACTGATTGGGATGAAAATGTGTTCGATGAAATCGATTGCAGAATTTATTAATTGCTACTTACTTTATCGATCGACACCGACTGGAACGAGGAAATAAAAGATTATAACCCCATCAGCCGATGACGATGACGACGATGAACACATCAATAACAACAGCAACAACAACATTGAGAAATGGAGAAATATTTGATCACAGTGTAAACAATAAGACTCAGTGACAGGGAACCAGTTGTAGGATGGTATGGACGGTGCAAAGGAAGGGAGAGCGTGG
>NC_068999.1:1527412-1536506 GCF_001194135.2 Octopus bimaculoides
GGAGGAGGAAAAGGAGGAGGAGGAGGAAAAGGAGGAGGAGGAGGAGGAGGAGGAAGACGAAGACGAAGAAGAAGAAGAAGAAGAAGAAGAAGAAGAAGAAGAAGAGAATGAAGAAAAGCAAAGTGGAAGAGAATAAAGGAACCCCAGAAAAAGATCAAATATGGTAGTAGGAAGAGCAATACCCACAACAAAAGCAAGTAGTAGTAGTAGTAGTAGTAGTAGTAGTAGTAGTAGTAGTAGTAACTGTGATGCTGGTTAGAGGTGAAGGAGGAGGACGATGAGGTGGTAGAGGTGGAGGTAGAAATAGATGTGAGGTAAGAGAAGGAGATGCGTTAGTAGCAGTTATGAAGATATATACATTTTGAAATTCAATTTATTTAATCATCTCCAACAGATATGCCAAAATCTGATCGTTCATTATCATTTATGAAAACACGGACACTGTGTACATTACGAGAATATACGAGATTTTGTTGATATACGGTGGACAGCACGGAGAGAGAAACAGCAAGTTGTCATAGTCACGAAGTTTGTAATGGAAGAGAGATTTTAATTAAAGGAGAGAAGAAAGCTTGTAAGGCAGCTGGTTGCCAGAGGAGACAACGGAACTATTTGCGTATTGGAAGAGAAGACAAGAAAATTATAAAGAAATTGATATTAGGAATGTTTGAAGAATGGTTACAGGCTGCAGGCTAAGACCAAACCTTTTGGAATTTGTTAATACATCAAAAAAAGTCAGGGGAAAGAGGGAAAGAGTAAGAGAGAAAGAGGGAGAAAGGGAGAGAGAGAGAGAGAGAGAGAGAGAGAGAGAGAGAGAGAGAGAGAGAGAGAAAGCGAGAGAGAGAGAGAGAGGGAGAAAGAGAGAGAGAGAGAAAGAGAGAAAGAGTGACTGAATGACGTATAATTTAGGTGAAGTTCCTGTTTTGGTTCTGGAAACAATACGCAACCTAGCGGTAATCATTTCTGACTCCTACAAGGGGAGTTAATTGCAACTAATTAAGAATTAATTGCAGATCATGTATTTAAATTGTCATACAAGTTTTCGAGTCTATTCCCTGCTAGTGATGGCATTTCAAAAGCGGCAGGAGGGCCCCTAGGTGTCATTACTTTAGAGCCATGAAACAGGCTGAAATATTTGTTTAACGGAAGTTCTGCTACAGAATTCCCCTATTGTCCTTTTACCTCCAATCAATTTTCCAGATAAAAATACATCAAAAGGATCCCGCCCTTACTCGCCCGACATCCACAATTGCCAGTTCTGACCCCTTGAATGATTAGATATTTTCCACCAATTTGCAGTATTCATCAACAGAAAATACGAACTATTTCATTGCTGACATGAGAGGTACGCCCTATTGCGGACTTCAAGCCACTGGACACATCATGCTGGTTGCTCCACAACTAAGGGCAGGTTACTACGGGCTGACTTTCCAGCCTTATACATTTACTGTAACCTCCTTAGTATACGTGGACGTGAGTGCGGGCACGTACTCATACACACACGAACATAACTACTTATCTACGATTTTCCTCTCTTCACCGCAAGCCGAAGTCAAATCTTGTTAATGGCCAATGACTCTGTTGCGATTGCGTTACCATACATTAGTCTTGCTCATAGAGAAATATCAGAGGCACGCATATACACGCACTCACACACACCAGAAGTAACCACACGCATTCGCGTTCACACAGATAAACACGTATATATCTGTACACATGCATGTAAACACAGAAATATGCATACTCACGTGTATTCGTCATTCAGACGCCCACACACGCACACACACGCGCGCATCCCAAACGCGTCTTTGCACACATGCACAAACGGTGGAGACTTAATGGAAACGGTTTTGCGCACACGCACACACAGACAACTGTTTCACACGCAACTGAAACACCTAAACGACGCAAGCACTCACACATAGCTATACGCAGCCGCACCCATATTGCGCACTTACACTTTAGCAAACACATATAAACACATAGCAGACACACACACATCACCACGCACAAACTCACATAGCGTTCACACACACACACACACACACACACAACCACACATACACACACACACCCTCGATGGCCATCCATTTGACGTCGCTTGAGTTCATTCCAGCTGCATACAGACAGAGGGGCGCCAACAGCTACGCAATCCAAGAATTTCAGTTTGGGATCTCTTTTTTTCGCAGGATCTGATGTCGCTGGGGTTTAAATTCCATTTCTAACCACAAAAGGTGACACAACTCGACAAAAAGCAACCCAGTTTCCAGTAGCCCTCTGCGGCACCCTGCATCTCTTCGTTCGGCTGTATACACATATGAATCCATCCATCTATCTATCTATCTATCTATCTATCTATCTATCCATCTATCTATCTATCTATCTGTCTGTCTGTCTGACTGACTGTCTGTCTATTTATTATTATTATTATTATTATTATTATTATTATTATTATTATTATTATTATTATTGTTATTATTATTACTTAGATATTTCCTTTCAGCTTCAGTATATATATACACGTATGTATATATGTATATATGTTATATGTTTATATACACACATGTATATTTAGTAGAAAAAGCAGAACTAAAACTCAATGCGTGAGTGTATATGCGTAGTTATTTTATTACATTTAGCAGTCAAAAAGTCAAATAAGTGAGTTTCATACCTGTCACCTATCAAATTTGATAATAAGAGAAAAATTTAAAATACACTCTTGTTCCCTCTCCCACAGTAGTTCAGACACACGCGTGTATATATACATATATATACACTCTTTCTAAATTACGTACCAACAAGGAGACCAACATGGTAATTATATGGAATTTTTTCTTTAAAAATCGCCATTGTTATATACGAAGTAAAGTAACATGACATCAGTTGCACTTCTTGTAATATCAGCGTACGTTGATAATGCACGTGTTGGTGGCAGCTATATTTATTATATTTCTATTATATTATTTTTATATTTGTCTTATTTCTGTATTTGTCTTTTCTTTCTAAACCATGATATCATTTTTCTTGTATATTTTGGTTCTTAACATGTTTTGACTCTAATTAAACCGCGTTCAGACATAACGTAGAAACATGAAAATTATTTTGATATTGATTATTATTATTATTATTATTATTATTATTATTATTATTATTATTATCATTATTATTATTTTATTTTTATTATTATTATTTTATTTTTATTCTTGTTGTCATTTTAATATTTCATTTCAGTTTCATTCTCTTTACAACACATTTTCAACACTGTAAAAGTATTTCATATTTCAACTCTGGTAAAATCTTATTTTTATCTCAGATATTATACATTATTTGCAAGTATCAATTTGCTTTAGTTTGCAAAAATCTTGACATGTATAAATCTTTTCGACATGTTTGTTTACACCATGTTGTCTTTTCCTATATTTTTTCTTAATAATATTTTTTATGACTTTTTTTTTCCAAAGTCAAACTTGCTTTGATATTACATTAGTTTCTAGAACTCCATCTTTATAGCACCGAGTTTTTCAGATTCAACAATGTTTTTTTTTTTTATATTAATTTAATTCTAAACTTTGTTTGATCAGATTATTGATATTATATTTTAGTTTTATATACTTGAATTTTTAAAATATTATGTTTATAGATTTAAGTTTATTTCATTTTTATTCAGTCATCCAATGTCAAGAATGAAAGCATAACACTCGGGATTTCAAATAATTCTAGACAAAATACCATTGCCAGTGGTAAGAACAAACGTAGAGGCAATAGTGTCTGAAGAATGCCCTCATTTACCATTTATACATAGGAATTGCATATACTTCGCTTTCGGTTCAAAGAGCTAGCGTTTGTTTTTCTGAGGTTTCGTAATGTCTTATCTGGTAAAACGAATCAAGAACAATCTCTTGAACAGTTTGATCAATCATCAACGAGACGTATTAAATACTGATAAATCTTTTTTTTTTTTAAATCACTGAAAATATTAAGCTTAAAGGGGAGTCTGGGAAGTCATTTGTGTTCATTTATAGATAACAATAGAAGTGTCCAAACAAGTTTTAGTAAATAAATATGGTCTATTAAAGACAGAAACAAAGACTGTACTATCAGTTGGGAATTAATTTGCATTACAAAACCATTTAGACCTGGAGTGTAATAAGTGTGACCCATGTTTAGAAGAATTTTAACAATTTGTACATCTACGAGCAATGTAATAAATTCTAGACAGGAACAAGCTTTAAGATGATTGTACATGACAAAATTCACATTTGCTCAATATAACTGAGTAATAAACATTTAAGCAACAGAATGCTTTAAAATAACGGGCTATAAGTGATTATCGAATCTAAACTTGAATTGAAGATGTTTCGTGTCTAACTTAACGAACCACTCTTCATCATAAAATGCAGAGCAGATAAACGAGAGACTTTTCTTCGGATAGAATCTTGTATTTCTATTACGATTCTCTTTTTGACTCGACATTTAATGAGGTACTGACTTCCGAGACCCGTTGCAAAATTACTGAACCATAGTTTCTTCTCATTCACACTTGAAACGCAAACATTGACATATTTCGTTTCCCCTCAGGAACCATTGTATCTATATTTCTATGGTTAGTTGGTAGAATGAATTTTGTTTTTACCAAGACCAAGCTCTGTTATGTAATCCTTTATATTTGAAAGTCTCGAAAGACATTGGGCATTCCTTGTTGGAAAATGTGGGCTGCAATTTCTAGTAGGTCAAACACACTTATAGAGAGCTCTCACTGGTTTCAAGCCTACTATTTTAGACTTTATACTCGGGTGGTTAAACCATTTTCGATAAGCCATGATCCTCAACTTTTATGTAGAAACTTGTAAATATTTCCAAGATTTTATATCTAATATTATTTTTTGTTTCTTAGTGGATGCCATCTACAGAGAAACATATGAAAATCTATATAAGCTGTTTCACATGCACAAATGAGATTTCCATAGGAGATTGGTGATGTATGAATACAGAGAACATCAAACGGTACAACAACATACATATTTCACAAATATCGGAAGATCATTCTAAACGTAGATTCCCCAATACACAGACTCTTGGGGAATAACTAATCAAAGAAAATCATTATAACATATTTGACATAATCTAAATACTGAGTATTGATGTCCAGCATATATTATATCGACTGTATATTTTCTATATGTTCGATTTTTACAGCCAACTTTATGTGAAACTACAGAGTAACATTTAAGAAGATGAGCTGCCCGTGGTTTGTTTCATGCCCTCAGTGCTATGCTCTAAATACACACATACACACATATACAGGTCATATTTTGTGTAGTAAAATATATCATGGATAGCGGCTATCGTTATTGCATACCCTTGTAAACTTGTGACATAAAAGCGATTTACGCTCACTTTTATCCTCTTTATGCTGACGTCAAACGAGAATAACCAATCACACGGGCCAATGAAGGAAGCGCTACAGGCTTACTGGAACTGTTATGAATTAAGTCAATGATGGAATCTGTAAATGGTCGCCGACACAGCTAGAAACACTAGCTTTTACTATTAACATTAATTGATTAATGCTATCCATAGATTACATTATGTCGGGGGAAAATTAAGACAGGTCCTTTGATCGTACGTTTATTCAACTTTAGGTGACTTGGAATAAATAACAGAATCACCTGATAAAAATAACCAGTAAATGTCCCTCAAATATCCTACAGTTTTAGAAAAAAGATGCAGTTATATGAAATAATGCAGGTTGTGAAATGATCGGAAACATTTGCAACGGGAGCGTATTTAAACACGTTTTAGAAAGCTGACCTGGCACAAGTTAAGGGTTTCTGGGTGAGAATTTAATCAGACAATCCTATTGATTTGTGTTATTACTATGCTCCCAGCAGTGAGCGGACAGAATGGTCAGCACGCCGCGTGAAATGCTTAGCGGCATTTCGTCCGTCTTTACGTTCTGAGTTCAAATTACGTTACGGTCGAGCTTGCCTTTCTTCTTTTTCGGGGTCGATAGAATAAGTACCAGCTATTCACTGGGATCGATGTGATCACCTTAAGTGATTCTAATATCAGATCGCACTGTATGGCGGTGAGCTTGCATGCCGGACAAAATGCATAGCAACATTTCGTCCGTCTTTACGCTCTGAGTTAAAATTTCGCTGAGGTTGATCTTACCTTTCATTCTTTCAAGGTCGATAAAAAAATTACACGCTGAGCATTGGGGTCCTCCACCGAAATTGCAGCCCTTTTGACAACATTTGAAACTAATGTCAAACAATACTAATATGATGGAATGGTTGAGGTTGGAATGTCCTTTATTAGTGTTGACCTGCAGTAAAACAAAAGAAAATGTAATATAAAATGTAATGTAAAACAAAAGAAAAAGTAATATTTAGAGTTGGCACGAAACTTTGTTCTTATAATCTACAAAAGAATCTTCTGCAATTGTTTCCAACTTTCTTGGCCTCCGAGACTGGTGGGGGGGGCAATGAAATGAGGACGAATCCATTTGTCATATACTACTGCACAAAGAAGCAGAACAGAAATATATAGAATTATCATCACCTTGTCTGAGTCTTGACAACCCAGGTGACAACCCAGGTGACAACCCAGGTGACAACCCAGGTGACAACCTGAAAGGCACTGAAGACCCAGCTGGTGACATTGAATTGAATATCGGATTGCCTACCATTCAAAATCTTTGTAATCTTCCGTAACTTTATTTCCCTCTCAGGCTGGAGTCAGATTGAAAATATGCTAGAAAATCCATTACGCTACCGTGCTCTGGCATCGAAACTGGAACCATTTGATTGTGAAACTAGTTTCTTTAGCACTCGTCTCTGCTTGCGATCATATCACGCTATCTATCAACAGTTAATGTATTTCGGTGAAAATCTTGACCTTCTTAACCTTTCTTCTTCTTCTTCTCTAACCTCTCAACTCTATTACAGTGCTGCCGAGCGGAGCCGAATCACTTTATCTCGTGTTAATGCTAATCCGTAAATTCAAATGGTTCCCAAGCAGAAAGTAATTGATACGAAATTAATGTCTGTCTTATAATTCTTAGAATCGGTTATTGTTTGTGTTATCATAAAAATGAAACAAGTGGCAATATTCTCAAGAAACAAAAAGACGATGTTGTCACGGATGGAAGTCATTTGATCATAGGTCTATTTAATGAAGGCAAACATAAAGCTGCAGAAACCCTCCAGCCACACACAGGACTCGCTAACGACAATAACAACAGCAGCAACAACAACAGCAAAAACAACAGCAGCAGCAGCAGCAGCTAGCTAGAAAGAGCAACGAGCTAAAAGAAAGCCTCTACCGCACCACATTAAACCGTGTTTAAGCTCATCCCACCACAGGTTTGTTGGAAAGAAATAGCAGCCAAATCTTCCTCAAACAAATACGTTAACATGGTTGAAATATTGAAAGAACACGATGAAATATATAGTTATAGCGGAATGGGTGACGGTCACGGTTGGATGTCTACGATCATAATGCTATACCATCATAGGCTGCTGTTGGATTCAACAACAACCAGAAATAACGGCCAATTTTCCGTTAGGGAAAGCTACATTAGATTATGTAGTCCAAGATACACAGGTCCAATTTGCTTGAAATTATATGGCGTTTGATTAATAAGCTTGCAGTATTTAACTGTCGTTTAGTCTCAAGTCACATCTGACGGTTACAAGGTCTTAGGCTCCACATTTCAAGCGCGACACTTCCACTTTTTTTTGTGTACGAAGACACAAACATACAGACATAGATATGTATATATACATACAGATGTGTGTGTTTTTGTGTGGTGGTGGTGGTGGTGATGGTGGTTGTGGTGGTGGGGAGGGTGCCACTTTCAGCTAAAAGTTTTATCATATTTCAAGCTTTAAACTTAGATTACTCTCTCAAATGTAATATTTATTCCCATTGTCTTGAATTAATCGTGCATTTATCGTGTAGCGTCAAGATTTTGATGCTGTGATTGTTTCTTTTCAAAATGGCATTATCGGACAGGTGTGAGAGGCTGATCTGGATTGGGAAGCATCAGATGAGCATCATAGCGAAATATAATTTGAAAATTGATAAGATTCTAATTAACTACAAATTATTAGCGATACACAACCGTACCACCGTAAAGGTTTCTGTCACTGGGGATTGCAGGTCGGGTCTTTTAGTTGGTTTGCGAATATTTCATATTATAATTCTAACTTGAACGCAAACAGCATCGAAACTTTATTGAATGACTAGCTGAAATTAGTTCAGAACGTTTAAGAAACAATACGGTGGGCATCATAGAATTTGATCCTGTGTCACACAACTCGATCAACTTAACTGAAAAGGCAACAACAACAGTAATAATGCCAGTGTATGAAATTTACATTTGTCTTGTTCTATTTTACTGTTTAGGTGCTTTTTGTCGTTTTGTCTTTATATGTTCTTTTTTATTCAGTAATTGTAATTTTTCTCCCGATAATATGTTTTCTCTTAAAGAGAACATAAATCAAATCCTACCTCCACCGTCACCAACAACCCCAAAAAATCTCCTGTATAACAGAGTTCGTAGAATTCACAAAATAAAACACTTTCTCTCTCTACCTTTCCCAATATATATATATATATATATATACACAGACATGTATATATATATATATATATATATATATATATATATATATATATATACATACATATATATATCTATATGTATATGCATGTGTGTGTATATGTACGTGTGTGTATGCATGTATGTATGTATGCCGCCATATATGTGTATGCATACATATTAAATGAAGGGTGTAAAATTTAAATAAAATTAATCCATACACATAAAAATATATTTAAAACAGTCACACGATATTTACATCATATACATGAACACCAGCCTACATACATAAATACATAGATATGTACACACATAGATATACGTATATATATATATATATATATATATATATATATATACACACACACATATATATATATATATATATATATATATATATATATATACACACATATGTATATATCCATATATATATGTATATCTATATATATATGTATTTCTATATATGTGTGTATATATATTATA
>NC_068999.1:1536617-1537112 GCF_001194135.2 Octopus bimaculoides
TATATATATATATATATATATATATATATGCTCTTACGCGAACTAAACAGTCGTCCTGCGTGCACACACGCGCAAACACACGCAATCACACGTACACACATTTTTTTTAAAGAAAGCGTAAGAAGTTGGCAAAAAATAGAAGCTATATATTATATGTAATTTACAATCCGACATTAGTGATTTGGAAGTATAATTAAGTTAGAATCAATAGGTCAGACATCTTTACTATACACACACACACACACACACACACAAACACACACACACACACATACACATACACATACACACATATAAACATATATATATATATGCGTGTGTGTGGGGGTGTTTACGTATATATATATGTTGGAATGTGTGTGTGTATATATTTTTTTGTGATGCAAACTACAGTGCTATGTGTGTATGTGATGATTTCCTGGGAATAAATTATATCTTTGTGTATGTGTGTGTGTGTGTGTGTGTGTGTGTGTGTGTGTGTGTGTGTGTGTGTGT
>NC_068999.1:1540478-1540840 GCF_001194135.2 Octopus bimaculoides
TATATATATATATATATATATATATCTTTATATGTATACATCTAAGATATATCTATATGTGTGTGTGTGTGCAATTATTAATATATATATATACACATCTCTGCTGTATGTGAACATTCATAAATGTGTGTACACAATTCTTTGCGTATAGTTTGTGTTCGTGATGGAATGTGTGTGTGAACGTGAGCCGTGCATCTCGGTCGTTGTTATTTGACTACAACATAACTTTATTCAAGTTTATACACGAAAGCAATAAAAAAAAACAATCTACCAGTGAAGTACACACACAAACACACATATATGTGTGTATGTCTATATACGTATGACTGTCTGTATATATATATATATATATATATATATAT
>NC_068999.1:1541437-1548937 GCF_001194135.2 Octopus bimaculoides
TATATATATATATATATATATATATATATATATATATATATATATATGATCAGGTTATGTGTTTTTGTTGTTTTTGATTTTTTGGTTGTTTTAATTTATATAACTTTTTATTTTGTTGTTTATTTTGACGCGGGTGTGAGTGTGGTGCTAGATGCTGCAGAATTATTATTGTTCTTCTTTCCCTGCATTTTCTTCTGCTTCTTCTCCACCTCCTCCTCCCCCTCCGTCTGCTTCTTTCTCGTTTTCTTCTTTTTCTTCTTCCTTTGCTCCTCCACTTCCTCCTCCTCCTCCTCCTCCTTCTCCTTCTTATCATTATTGTCGCTATTGCAATTGTTATTATTATTATTGTTATTTTTATTGTCATTAGATATATCGATTTTGTTGTGTTTTTGTACATTCTTTGGAAATACCTCACCACCACCGCAAGCTTGCACACGTAAGTATATGCATAAATATGTGTACCCATATAAATACATGTATAGATGTGTGTGCATATATATATGTATATATATATATATATATATATATATGTGTGTGTGTGTGTGCGTGTGTGTGTGTGTGTGTGTGTGTGTGAGTGTGTATATGTGTGTATACATAAATATATACATATATAATATATATATGTATATATACATATATATGTATACACACACACACACATATATATATATATATATATATACATATATATATATATATATGTGTGTGTGTGTGTGTGTGTGTGTGTATAATGTAGGTAGGTATGAGCTTGTCTATATGTGTGTGTGTATGTGAGCATACCTACATAAACCTGTCGATTTCGAACAATGCCATATCATTATGACTATTTAATGGAAGAAATGAAAGAGAAAAGCGACATCGAGTGAAGAACAGGGAGAGGAGGTGAATGAGAGAATAGAGTAAGAAAAAGAGAGGCAGGGAAAAACAGAGAGACTCCGACAGACAGACATATATAGAGAGAGGAGGCGATGAAAGTACAGGAAGAAAAAAATGTGAAAGGAAGAGAATATAACTTATAAACAAGTTGTTTATTTCTGTTACACAAATAATATTGAACCATTCATGTTTTGCACCGTTATCTCTTTTAGACGTCAAATTATACATTATTGTTGCGTTTTTAAAACTGAAGTCACACTGAGCGTGTAGCCTCCATGGGAGTATATTGCCCAGTTGTAACGAGACCTTTTCTCACGGCTTCAAGTATTTAAAACCTGAAATATGCTTGGGAAATAACCAAAGACGCATGAATCGAAAGCGATATTTTTTGCGAGAGTGTTTATAGAGTTTAACCTCTGTATATATATATATATATATTCCAGTACGAGTCCATGTTGAAATGCACGAGACAACACAAATTTTTACTTTGACAAATTACTTATTTCAAAACATTTCAGAAATCTCAATAAAATATAAAAGAATGTACTTCTAATTATCCTGGTGCCATGAGCTGTTTTAGATGAGAAAGTCTCGTCTCTAGCAACATTCAGTTAATGCACATCTAAATGGCAAATAAAGAGAGAGTACACAAGATTAATTATCAGGCTAATCAATTTATCTTATTTTCTTTTAGAGCTAGATATTCATTCTAAAGTGCAAAGTGCTCGGGAATTCAGATTTTTCTGCTGATAATGGTTTTGAAAAACAAGTCCGTAAATGTTTTTGGGGAAGAAAATACAGACGTGTTTTAAGCTTATATTTTCAGTTATCTTTTTGAAACAGGTAAATGCATGTGCTATAGGTGTTCTCTCATTCGAATTGCTTATACCTGGTCAGTAATTGCATCAACAAGATGAATTGACATCCGAACTGAAACCAGGGACGGACATTTGAACAGCTGGCTGTGGTGAAGGTCTTCTACACAGTTTTGGTCTATCCAGATGCAATTGCACGAGTTTGGGAAGCCGAAGGTTTCTCTCTCTTTACCTATCTCTCCCTCTCCCCCTCTATCTATCTATCTCACTCTCTCTCGGTCTCCTCTCGCTCTCTCTTTCTCTCCCGCCAGAGATGCTCGCAATGGAATCTAATCCAGGGCTTCATGATTTCAAAGACAACTTCAACGTAAGTGACCGAAACCTGCGTCCATCATACACTCACACACAAACACACACAAACACGCACGCACAGAGAGACAGAGAGAGAGAGAGAGAGGGGGGAGAGAAACACATGCACATATGCATACATATGTATATACATATATTCCTCTTTATAGGAACATACATGCATACATACATTAAAATAAAGTTGATATATATATATATATATATATATATATAGAGAGAGAGAGAGAGAGAGAGAGATTTAAGTATATATACATATATATATACTATTTATTCTTTCCTTTATATATATATATATGTTTGTATGTATGTATGTATGTATGTATACCATTTGGTTGTGTTCTCTGTTATGCCTGTATGTACTTAATGGTTTACAAACATTTCAGATTCTCTGATCTGTGAAAAGAATTTAGTGGAAAATGAATTACATGCAGCATGAATAAAAGATTGGAAACTATAGTATGAGATTAAGTACAACAAAGGATTAGCTTTGATCCTTTCCATGTTAAAATAAGACGTGTTGAATTTAATAAGACTTTCACTGAATTTGCAATATTTCTGCTTACAACTGCTCGATAAATATTTGCTGGTTGTAAATTGAAACAGATTTCTCTGCAACATTCTTTAAAGAATCGAAAGTAAAATTAACGATCACAGATATTTTCCCCCATCAGAAAGTGTAGGAACACCTATGGGGTATTGCAAACTCCTGAAGAGGCGTAAAGCCATGGCAATGTTGAAAACATTCCCGTATCGTCAACAAGCACTTCAGAGTCATGATGTTTTTTTAACCCTTGTCCATGTTTTGCTTGAGTGGGGCGACGAGGAATGTGTTAGTCCGACCCATGTTGCTAGGCTGCTGAAGACAAATAGATATTTTTGTAACAATACAAAAGATAGTCAATCGTGTTTTGTTTTTTGTTTGTTTTTTTTTACTCACAGATTTAATTCAATAAATATAACTAAAGACCAACTTTATCCAATTAACAAGCGATTCAAATATTTGGAAGAAATATTTGTAGCGATAAAATATCTGGAAATATTCTAAAAGTCTGCAGAATTGTCAGTCTGTCATATGGGAATGTTGTCTGTGTACATACGCCAATTCCTTGTCATCTGTATCGTCGAACTACAGTTGTAAATGTCATGTGTTGCAATCTAGATTCTTTTCTCCATGTCAATCTGCGAGTGGTCATGAATTTAATATCGGTAATGAGGTTGAAAGCATAACGGACAACATTCAGGAATTTATGATGGTTTATGGCGGCTTAAAGGTCTTCCACGAGTCAAACAATTCGACAGTTTAACGCAGCTGAAGTTTAAGTAGCGTGTCCACAAGAGAGACGGGCAGACAGGCTGAATGAGAAAGAAAGATAGACAGAAAGAGAAAGAGGGAAGGACAAATATAGTTAAATACTTAATGTAAAGCAAATAAACGTACGTATGAAAGCATTAATGTATTTGTTAACATATGTGATGTATATGTGGTGTGTGTCTGTATATACGCATGATTCTGTGCACAAATAATGATTCTTGCACTACGGAATACTTTCTAATGCAAATGAAACGAAATAATTCCCATACACGGAGACAAATAGGCAAAACGTATGCGTACCTGCATCTACCTCTCTCTCTATGTATATATGTTTGTGTGTGTGCGTGCGTGTGTGCGTGCGTGCGTGTGTGTGTGCGTGCGTGTGTGTGTGTCTGTGTATACATACACATAACGGATAGATAGATGGGTAGATAAATAGAGAGATACATAGGTAGATAGATAGACTGACAGACATACAGACAGATAGATAGATAGATAGATAGATAGATAGACAGACAGACAGACAGACAGACAAACAGACAGATAGATAGATAGATAGATAGATAGATAGATAGATAGATAGATAGATAGATAGATAGATAGGCAGGTAGGTAGATAGATAGATAGATAGATAGATAGATAGATAGATAGATAGATAGATAGATAGATAGATAGATAGATAGAGGAAGGTACACGTACATAAGTAGACACACACACATAGGTGGTGCTGGATGTCTTGAGTAAGTTATTATTATCATTATTATTATTAATACGCCAGTAGGTATTGCTAAGTACAAATACAGCAGTTGTATATACTCTCAGGAAGATTTAGACAATCTGTCCATAAACCATCATCTGGAGGCGGTGTGGATAGTTCAGTCATGTTTGCATATTAAAAACACATAGCTGAAGATGCATCGTATATTATGCCTGGTGGTAGTTGTATGGGGAGTCTAGGACATTGTTTACTTTGTCTTCTGATTGTTGAGATAGGGGTCGATGTCGTGGGGGTGCCTGTGTAATGGTATTCATTACGATAATAATGTTCAGAATGGCCCGGATTTACATCATTCTTTCGTAACTAAAATCCTTTGTGTGTACGTGTGCGTGTGTGCGTATATGTATGTGTATATATGTGTGTGCATGTGTGTGCGTGTATGGATGTGTATATTTATGTGTGTGTGTGTGTGTATATATATATGTGTATAGATAGATAGATAGATAAAAAAACACAAAAATATGTATATATATACTCATAAACATATTTTCGTCTTTGTATATGTGTCTATGTTTATATGTATGTATGCATATTCTTTTACTGTTTTCAGCCAGAGATTGGGGCCATGCCGGAGCACCGCCTTTCTGAAAAATAATGTGAGTTCACCAGGATGTATGTATGTATGTATGTATGTATGTATGTATGTACAGAGCAGGTCGACACTGCACAGTTCCAAAGATCCCAGCAATGCCATCGCGCTTCAGGAGAAGTTACTGCAACGGTCTGGGTTTCAGGGATCCACAGCTTTTTAACATTTTCCCAAAGAGCCTGAAGGACCTACACAAAGTGGACCTCCTCCTGTCGAAAGTCCCAGATGAATCTACCTCGTGGCAAGAGGTACAAATGAGGTTAGCGACATCAAACTCCCTTATTCACCAAATGCCACATATTAGAGGAGGTTCTCAATAATAACAGTGTAGCAAAACGGCAGTGCCCCAGCATGGCTACAGCTCTGAGCTCAAACTAGAAAAAAATATACATATACATATACATACATACATACATACATACATGTTTTCTTTAGTAAATTGTGTACACAGAAGAGATATTTCAGCACGAATATCTATCTTTTTCAAGTTTGAATATGATTATTGGTAGCTACATTTATTCAAATGAAAGCCCTCACTATACTCAGAATATCAAAATATCAACGTGCTACAAGATATAGCTGTACTTGTTATATATATTACTCACTCGTTGTTTTTTTCTCTTTCGTAAGCCAAACTCCGTGTTATAAAATCTCTAACCTGGTTCAAATATGATAATATTGATTTAGCAAATGGTATGTTGTTTAATGTTGAGTGGCAATTACTCCAAGACCTAGAAAATAGAATAGTAGTGATGGAGGTTACAGCAGCGAATGTTTCCGTTTGTAATTATATATATATATATATTTCTTTTCTTGCTGGAAGATCAATTTTAACGGTTTGCATTTTGTTATAAAATGCACATCATATAAATTGCAATGCACAAAAAAACAACAATAATAATTTTATGGTCGGTGCTTTCCTCATTTTATTTATGCTCTATATAATGTGTCCGAAGAGTTTAGTTTGATGTAATATAAGAAGAAGAGTGAAATGAAAACGTGAAGAAGGTATCTGATATGTAGTAACTGTTGAAATGAAGCAGATACAAATGGAGGAGAATCTATGATGTGATTTACTTTTAAATGTGTAGGCATGTTTTTATGGCGACATCAGGTATTTACTAAAGCAGATCCTCTTAAATTCTGATTTGAATTATTGCATGTGAGCTGCGTCTATATGTGCATATATATGTGTGAGTATATGTATATGTGTACGTGCGCGGGCGAGTGTGTGTGTGTGAGTGTGGTGTTGTATAGATGTAAGCGGAGGTGAGCAAATTGCATTTAATACACTAATGATTTATAAGGCGACTTAGGCGCTTGTCGTGTACACATCATGAATAATACATTCAGAGTTTTCTAGTGGCTCTTCTGGCTTTCTTTCCGCTCTCTCTCTCTCTCTCTTTCCTCTCCGACTTCCGTCTTTTCGTCGATCTTTCTTAATCTCTATCAGACCTCTCTCTTTCTCTCTGTATCTCGCTTGATCTCTCTCTCTCTCTCTCTCTCTCTATCTCTTTCTCTCTCTCCCTCTCTCTCTCTCTCTCTCTCTCTCTCTCTCTCTCTCTCTCTCTCTCTCTCTCTCTCTCTCTCTCTCTCTCTCTCTCTCTCTCTCTCTCTCATTCCCTTTCTATCTATGCCTCTCTGTCCTACAGTTGGCATGCAGTGTCTACCGTTATAAGACATATTATTGCTGTGATTAAGACTCACTTCTCTCCTGCACTCCTACTTTGACCTCTTACATACATTAAATCACAATTTGTGAAGCAAGTGAAACTTTCATAGAACCTAATCGAAATTTACGGCATAGTCACATTCCAACGAATTATGTATGATACTTGAGACAAACATCATCATCATCATCATTATTATTATTATTATTATTATTATTATTATCATTATTATTATTATTAAATCGAAGCGGATCGTAAAGGTCGAGTTTATAGTGAGTTTTCATTCAGTTTTCACAGAGTACAATTTCGCAGTCAGTTCAGGTAATAGAAACCCAATGCATTTTTCCTGTCATAGAAATTGATTCAAGGTCCGGATTTAAAAGTAAATCAAGAATTGACGGACGTAAGGTGTAATTAAGAACACTTGATGGGTTTCATTGAAATGAAAACAATGGAGTTACAATGTCAGTGTTAATAAATATATAACAATAGTGAAATGTAGATCATAAAAGGAGTTTGTTAAGAGATTGCAAGTCGGGAAAAGAAGAGGCATCGTTTAACCATGTTCGCGTTGAGAATGGCTCTTAAAATCTCCCTTGAATGAAACACAGAGTATGTGGAATTTGTATTCGAACTCTGAAACGAGATTGTGTCGTAACGAAGTTACGTTTAGATCGTCAACAGACTGCAACTGTCGCGTTCTCACTAGTTCCAAACAAATGTACAAGTTTTTACTGTAAATCATGCCTCACCATAGAGACTATTCTTGTTGGGATGAATTACCACAAAGGATTTTGATCTTGATCATTGTGTGTGTGTGTGTGTGTGTGTGTGTGTGTGTGTGTGTGTGTGAAGGTGAAAGAATAAATGTGCGAACTCGGTGTCTGTTTGATGCAGCAAAGAATTCAGAAGACGAAAATCTCCCGCCACATCCGTAATATCTTCCATCCACACACAGTCTGTATCGCACCTCCTCGAAAACCACAACCATAGAAGTTTGAACTAAATCAATATAACAAACCTCTTCGTAAAACTCTTCTAACATATTTCAGACGAACAATGGAAGTTGTTCATTTATAGCCAAATATTTT
>NC_068999.1:1553937-1555577 GCF_001194135.2 Octopus bimaculoides
GAGAAACATCCTAAACCTTCGACCACGCGCTTTCACCTCTTTGCGTAGAATGAATTAATGTTTTCGTCCCTGCATTAATATTTCAATATGCATGATTTTACAATCATACAATGTTTTCTCGATAATTATTTTTTGTTTGTTTTATGAAATTCAACTAAAGTTTATTTTTTCGATCTGGGAAATGTGGTGTGGCGAAAAAAAGTACGTTACTTAACAGAGTCCTCTTCAATCTCTCCCAATTGACAGGCGAGGGAGACCATCCAATCGTTTGTAGGGTATGGATTCTTTATTTAACTGCTAGGGCCGCTCTTAATTACTTGATTAATGTGATTAATGTAATTAATGCAATTGATAATGGATTCATACTAATCGTTTGATTAATGAAAGACAATTATTATTATTTGAAACTAAAATCTTATTTAACAAAAATATCACGATGTCCTAAAATGTTTGGAATCTTATTTCTTTCAGAGCGTTTGTTCGTTCGTGGAAATATATCTGCGGCTAAATTTCATACAGAACAATATTTTTGATTATAGAATGTTCAAAGAATGGTAATAAAGACACAAAATATATTTTAAATATTAAAGACGTAAAAAAAGCCCATTTCAATGTGACAATTATTGAACCCCAAACCGATAAGAAGGGAAATGTATAATTGCAACACACTCTGGAATTAATCGATGATTGATACCCATTTCTATTGGAAATATTCTTTTGTCAAGCTGCAAGGAAGAGGATTGATTCAATATTGGGAACCACACTTCGTATAATCATGGTTAAGTCGTCACACAAAGTTTTGTGTTGCTGTTTTAAATTTAAAAAAAAAAAGGTTATTTTTCGATGTTGTAAGTAAAAGCTGAATTAAAGGAGGAACCTCTACAAACACTTCCGGAATTAACATTGATGCCGTTAAAATATACATTCGCTGTATGGCGATTAATGGGGTGTTACCTAATGGTTAGAGTAATTAAAATTCTGAACTGGCCGAGAAATGATGTCCTTGAGCATGGCGCTTTCATATTTCATATTGCTTCTGTTTACTCAACTGAAAATGAACAACCGTAGAATACTGAGCAGCTACCTCTCTCTCATCCATCACATCCAGGATTTGCTGCAGGATTAAAGTTTAGGACAATGAAGAAGGTATCTACGCCTCTTCGTTAATGAATAAGTACGTAAACAACTAAAACAAACAGTTAAACTATGGTACATGTCACCTCATAACAGTTATTTAACCATTTGAGAGCCTAAAGAAATGAAGAGGCTAATTAAATATACTCACCTCTTATACGTATGCGTGTGTACATACATACATACATACATACATACATAAATACACGAGTACATTTGGCTAGAAACTTGCCCTGATGACAATCGCAGAGAAGCTGTTAAGAAATCACTAAGAAATCAAATCCTAGCTGCAGTGAATTGAGTTTGAAAGCGTCTCATGGTTATTTCAAACCTGTTTATTCAACCAAGTTACAATGAGTAAACCAGTACTTTGAAGCAGAATAAATTTCTGAAATGATTGCATTCTACGCGTGCAGGTACACAAAATAGCTACACACAAACATATAACATATACCGCTCTCTCTCTCTCTCTCTCTCTCTCTCTCTCTCTCTCTCTCTCTCTCTCT
>NC_068999.1:1556211-1559515 GCF_001194135.2 Octopus bimaculoides
ATATATATATATATATATATATAATGGTTTGTATATATGTTCATAAAATTTTATATATTTACATCTATATACACATATGTATATATATGTGTGTGTGTATGTATGTATAGTAATGCATAGATTTGTTTATTCAACATTGTACTTGATTTTTCACTTACAAATTCAATTTGCCCGGTAGACATTTTAAAATTCCATAATCGAAGAGACGGGTGAGAGGGAAGAAATTATATAGTTTTAGTCCTTTTGTTTTGTTGTAAATGTTTAAAAATTTAAGCATATAAATATTACAGCTCTAAAAATTCTTGTATTTCTTTCTTTTTTTTTCTGAGTTTTAAGTAGAAGAAAATCTTTAAACGTCCTAGAAAACAAAAGAAAGTATAACAAAATTCTTAAATTCCTTAGTTTGCTTGTGTGTTGGTAGTATTTACTGATACAGGTACAGTGTGCAAGCTGTTACTTCTCACGTGTATTAATAATTTCTCTTGAAAAATACAGACCAAACTTAACGAGATTGAATAGAAGATAAGATGAATGGAGGTGATGTGTATGCCAGGTTTATTCGTGGTCTACATCAATATATGACTGGTATTTAATTTTGTTTGTTCAAACCCTTACTCTCTGATGACAGAACGAATACATTGACCTCATCCAGAATCGAACAAGCTCCGACATTTTATTTGTGCTTTCTACAATTGAAGCACATCTGTCCTTGTCCCTATCTAACGAAGCGTTCATCTGTTTCTTCAAATATAATTTGAAGCGGAAAGGGAGGTTAAAGAGACAGGTACTGCCTTCTAGTGTGTTTATCAAAAGGTGGTCGACAGTGTCATATCAATCCACTTTTCCTTCTTCCTTATCGCATACCTTGTTGTCAACTGGGAATGTTATATCTATTATCCAGCATAGTTTGCTTTCTTTCTCGATTAAGACTATGTCTGGATTCCTATTCTCTGTCTCACGGTTGCACTGAATCATAAAATCCTATAGGATCTTTGCAGTATCATTTTCGATGATACCTTCGGGTCTATATGTTCGTACTACTTTTTGCTCTGCCAAGTCCATACTTCTAGCAAAGTGTCCAATGGACAATCCTTGCTATATTGTCATGACGTCTTTTATATTCTTTCTGGGCTGGTAGTGTACATTGACTGGTAATATGCCATACGGTTTCACAGTTTTGTCCACAAATCCTGCACTTATCATTTTCTGATGTGTTGTCTATTCTGTATTTGGTGTAATCGGTTCTTTCTGATGTATTATTATTATTATTATTATTATTATTATTATTATTATTATTATTATTATTATTATTGGTGCTTTCTCATGTTTGTTCTCGGTAGTTATTTTCGCAATCGCTGTTCTTCATTTATTTTCGATTCCAATAAATATTTATTTGCTTTTCCATGAGTGTTTTAAATTTCTTTTTGTTTGCTTTGGTTGCCTATTCTAACGTCCACGCGGCTCCCAATGTCGACGCTGTTATTATTGTCGTTGTTTTCGCTTTTGCTAGAAAGTCATATTGTTAATTGTATTCAGTTCAACTCATTATAGTCTAATAAAACTATGGTTTTCTAGTAAAACTATTGTTTGATGTGGCATTTATACATATTTACAGGAGATTCGACAAACATTCCCCCCTTTCCACTACAAGATATTGTTTTTATATCAATTCATAATTCATAACCTCTCTCTTTTTCTCTTCCATTCTCTATTTCTATATCACTTTCACTTTTCCTCCGCTCCACTGCCACCCCCATAAACCACCCACTCATAGATTGCTACCTACACCAAACTTACTATATAAGGAGAATATACGAAAATGATTTCAGTTAAATAAATGAATCGAAAGAAACGGAACGAATATAAGTCTCTCTCACTTTACCTTCTCTCTTTCTTTCCACTCTCAATCGCTTACTGTCTCTCTCTCTCTCTCTCTCTCCCATCTCGTTCTCTCACTCTCTATCTCTTTATCCCTCTCTCTCTCTCAATCTCTCGCAATTGTTTACTTCATTCATTCGCAGGAGCATGTGTGTGTGCGCGCGCATGTCTGTGTGTGCGTTTGTGTGTGTGTCCTTGGCAGGAACCCATAATCAAAACAGAATTTTCTTTAGACAATATACAATGATTCTCTCTCTCTCTCTCTCTCTTTTTTTTCTCTCTTTCTCTCTCTCTTTTTTTTCTCTCTCTCTCTCTCTTTTTCTCTCTTTCTCTCTACCAAACTATATTTAAAGAAAACTTCCATTCGGGGGTTTTCCAATCAATCAGGATAAAAAATTGATGAACCCATTTTCAACCATCACTTTTACCAATTTTGGCATATTTTACTCAAATTTGATGCCAGCATTACTTAGGACTCATGGGATCTTTGAATGCTTTAAATTCTCAAAAAAAAAAGAATCGATGAGTGGAAATAATCGATAAACCGATTCCTCATGGGATTTCCCAATCAAATTGCCTGCAACCCATTTTCAGCCAAACGTTTACCAATTTCAACGGATTTCGCTCATATTTGATGTCGGTGTCACTTGTTTTGGTTTGAAATAAAGCGCTTGATCACTTAATAATCCTAACTTAATCCCGGGCAACGTCGAGCTATACTGCTTGTATGTTATAAAAGAGACAATCACATCATCTGGAATTTAAACGAGTTAATACTACAGAACGAGGGAACAAACTACACTTTTGTATATATTTCTAGCATTAAATGTACATAATTATATATGCGTTTATGCGTGTATGTATGCACGCTTATCTGTATGTAAGTGTGCACGTTTCTCTGTATGTATACACAATTTTATGTATGTGTGCATACATGTTTGTCTGCATGTATGTATTGTCCATAGGCATGCCTCTGTTTTCTCTATCAGTTCATCGATTGATCTCAATTATCCCTATCAGTCTTTACCCATTTTATTTGTCCTTCTAGTAATGTTGAATTTATGGTGTCTACTTTGCGTGCTCTTTCCGTAAATTTCCATCACACACTCTTTACAAGACTGAATGCGCGTGCACGTGCACACACGCACAGACATACACGCATAAACTCAGGCACACACTCATGCACAGACACGCTCATACTTATGCGTGCAGTCTCTTTCTATCTTTGAGCCTTAGTCAATTTATGTTTGCCTTTTCTAATAAACGTATAAACTCGCTTCCATGACAACGAACACGAACACATACATTCACACTCCATATATCACATACGCGCACATGCAGACATACACAAACACACATATATATATGTATATATGTATATGTATATGTATATGTATATGCATATATATACATATATATATATATA
>NC_068999.1:1559874-1563870 GCF_001194135.2 Octopus bimaculoides
ATATATATATATATATATATACACGTATGTGTGTATATGTATTTATGTATGTATGCACGTATATATACACATATGTCTGTTCCCTCTTTGGAAATCATGATTGCAATTCAGTCAGTTTTCTGTGTATTTTTGTTCATTTTGTTTTTCCAATTTACCATGAAACGCCATCAGATGTTTGATCAAATGTCTCTATTATTGAAAGGGAAAATTTGAAACAGCAACAAGTAAAAATGATTTTGAAAAACTACAAAAACCTAAAGTAACCAGACAAACATTCAATGTTTGATATTCATTTATACACAGCAGTGTCAAAAATTATATTTAATGGTCTCGGCTAACATAATATGATGTCTGTGATATTGAATTTCGAAGTCAGGCAAACAACCATTTGTTTAAGAAAATAAAAAACTAAAAAAAAAACTTTGATTATATCAAAAGCTACATATGATTAAAATCTCATGCTGATCGGCGTACAGACAGTTGTTGAACTTGTTTCGCCGTTATTAAAAGTGCGTTTTATTGAAACGGTTTCGAGTGTGTATATCACGATGAGAAATATGTGTGCGTCGAGAGCCGTCACGAGTCTTGTCCTAAATCACTCGGTCTTGATATATACAGAACAAATAAAATACAACGCTAAACGCAAAATCCAAACTACGAAAATACACAGCACGTCAAAATGCATAGATAAGCAGGAATTGGAAATTAATATGGAATGAGAAGACATTAATAAAATAGCCTGCCTTGCTAGCGATCAGAGTCTGATAAATGATATTTGCGTTGAAATAATACTTTTTAAATTGCAGAAACATATTGTAATTTTGAAAGCAAAAATTGATTATTTTTAGGAAAAATATATTGGAACTTTTCTGTTTTCTTTGCTCTACGTTTACAACTTTGCTGTTGTGCTGCAAAGCATAGTTTAGGAAACGACAAACACGTTGCAGATGAAATTTGATAAAAGAGTTTTAAAGCCACCGGATTATCCATCAATGCAGGTTTTTCCTTTACACTCATATCCATTATGTGCCTTTAGCGAAGTCTTCTTTGAAGCATTTCGCTTCCGTCTTTGGTATAAATATACATTCGTCCATTATACTCAACAAACGTTGGTCATAATAGCTCTATAAAAGGCACCATAAAAAATCACTGCCGAACATTTTTTCCTTTTGGCTAATTATCGTATTCAGAATAGAAACTCCAAGGTTGTGATAATAGTTGACCTCAAATAGAATCAGAATCTTACTTGGGAAATAACTCCAGAAAGTTATTTTATTTCAAACTAATCAAAAATGTACTCAGTATTGTAGAAATTTCCAAAGAGAAAAACAAATGGACCAGACAAAGGTCCTACGATACCTTCTTTATATGATAATAATTGATTTGCGTTTCTCCACGTAGTGCCAGATATCTCTCTCTTACTTTAGCTTTGCTACATTCTCAGTTTTATGTTGTCTGTAGTTGACCGGTCTCCTTCTTCTGCTAAGATATGAAAATTTGTCTCCAAAATATATTTGACATGGTTTAGTGTTCAGTAATAACAGTGTCCAGCAGCAATTATTATAGAAAATATCCATAAATGTCCTTCTTATAAATGAGAAGCCTTGTGTACACCTATGATATAAAACATCGTATTTAAGAAAATGGAATGGTCACCTACGCTATAACCCATATTTGCAGATAAATTGAGGTCAGTAAATGTGGGATACTCTACATACCTTATGATTTTTATATATAGCTCCACCCAGAGAAAATTTAGAATTATTTTCATTTTCGCATTTCTCGGACTGCTTCTAAGTTTCAGACACTACATGTTATCAAACTTGATGGTCACGTCATATCCACAGTCCAAACGTTTCCCTGGTGGATCATTGATCAAAATCTTCGCTTATGACACCATACGTACAATGTCACTCACTCATCGTCAGTCTCTGCTCAGTTTTTTTTATTATTTTATGAACCACTCTACTTAATGCCATTGATATGTCACTAATACAATTGGTCAATCAATTTGTTGATGGACCCTACTCGGTGCAAGTGATCAGTCGTCAGTTTCACTGGTCAATCACTCCAATGTGTGCTACTTCTGGTGAGTTTCGCAGTCTGACTGTTGTTTACACACTTTAGTCTCTACGATACGTTTCTCAAATCTATGGCTACTTGCAAGGTTAGTCACTGTGATAGGTTACATATCCCCATAGTCTTTTAGAGACGTTATACGCTATGATAGACGAATCAGCTCAACGACTAGGCATAGAGGTTGATCTCTCTTATGACTCTCGACGCTCAATGGCTAGTTACAGACGTTGTACACTCACTGTGGTTATTTACTGTGCTTCACTGAATCTGAAAGTCAATTGTGTGTTTTATATCATTGCTTGACATAGCGATCAACCCGTCCACCTTGTGTTCACTGTCAGATTTGCAGTTTTATTACAATTCACGGAGAGCGTCATCTTCAACAAACATCCCATGTTTCATAAATACAAGCATCTGCATATGAAATACATTGGTAAAAATTTAACGAAGAACTTACAAGACAAAAACGGCTGACAGATTCAACTTCATTAACTTTGGAAAGGCCTGAAACAATAAAAGAAAGGACACAAGAATAATACAAAGATAACGATATATCAAAAGAGGAAATGGAATTGTTGATTTTCGCTTTATCTCACACTAGATATATATTTGAAACACAGTGAGTTTATCTCGCTGTTGGATAGAGAGAGAGAGAGAGGGTCAGATATGGAATGAGGTATGAATTATTAATCGTGATTTATGGATAGAAAATGTCGGTGATAATAAGTAGAGTCTTACTTTAGTTAAAGTGACATTTCCTTGGTATAACATATAAATTTCAATTGCGAGCAACTGAAACAAATATATATTTTGCACTCACTCAAATCCAAACATGTACACGTCGGTCCAAATGCAGTATCTGATAATTTGTGTGCAGATGGACTTACTGCTGGTTTCTGATTCCTTTCTTGGAGATTATATTTACTTATTTATTTTATTTATTTTATTTATCTATCATCACTAATCAATGAACATCTGGTGTGCAACTGATTTTAATTACGGTGCATATTTTTCTCAGCCGCGGCTCCTTCTGTCCGGTCATTTATAATTGGAATTCATTTTAGTGAAGATTCAACAAGACCATTTTACAAGTATTCTTTCGTTTTATCGCTAATTCTAGCTTTAAGAACACTCGAGCTCATAATTATCTCCCCAGTATTCTCCGTTCTATAGATTCCCTTGTATAATATACAAGCCAGAACATATCTCGTTGGCAGGTAATATTATTATGACGTGTTCGGGAAACTACTTATGTGGTGAGTGACCCTCACTTCGAATTCCACAGATTGGGAAAGGCATGTCGCCTCTCAACGGTTTCATTCGCATCGCTATTCGTTTCGCCAATCAGATATTTTGAAGTTATCTTTTGCTGCATAATTGAAGAAAGACTGTTCTTTACAGTGAGACCGAAAATATTCATTCTTGGTTCTTAAACAAAGATAAACTGTGCTGAGTATCTAGGTTCCTTAAACATGTACACATTTTCTGTATATATGTGAGGGCATGTAAATATACATATGTGTGCGTGTGTCTCTGTGTGTGTATGTATGTTTATATATACGCATGTATATAAATACAGACACACGCACATGCATATATGCATATATATATATATATATATATATATAAATACATACATATATGTATATTGATACATATATCTATATCTATATCCACATATATATATATATACAGACACGAAGTTTACCACCTACATAGGTAGATATGTGTGTAACTATATTTGTGCAAAATGTTGCGTGATATGTGACCTTGAGGTGTGTCGCAGAGAGGTTCGGGACCGCTACACACCGAGGGAAAGATTTTTGAATGAAAGAATAGACTTTATTTGAATTGTGTACCGATTGTCAGTTATAAAAAAAACCGTTCTCATACACACACACTACGCACACACACACA